>NC_140485.1:62845542-62983042 GCF_964271855.1 Acomys minous | reverse complement strand
CAGTGGTGCAGTGGTGCTGCCCACAGTGAGTTGGGTCTTCCCTCATCACTAGTCATTCAAGCAAATGCCCCAGTATTGACTGATGGGATGTCTTGGAAGTCAAAAAAATTCTGTACAGTGAAGGGAACAATGAGCCGAGCACACAGACAGCACACTGAGCCGGGAGACTCTTTACCGCACGCACTTCAGACAAAGGGCTAATATCAAGAACTAACAAATAATTGTAGGAATTAAATGCCAAGGAAGTAAGACTGGTAATCAACAAATGGGCACGTGGCCTGAATAGACAGTTTTCATAAAAATAAATAAAAGAAAGAAAGAAAGAAAAGAAAAGAAACACAAAACACTTACTAGCTAACTTTAAAAGTCTTAGAAATCCCTAGCCACCAGGAAAACACAAATTAGAAATACTTTTGAGAATACCACCTCAGTGTTGGAATTGATCTGGAGCGATGTATTCAAATGCTAATTGCTTGTTTTCTAAGATCTTTACTGTCCTACAAGCGAATTCTCACATATCCAAAACTACTGTGTGAACCTTGCCTCCCAAATTATCCCTGATTGGCTAATAAAATTGCCTACACCTGGGCTGGGCAAAAGAAAGGCAATGGAGCAAGGTTCCTGGGCTTGTGGAGTCACAGAAGGACCAAGAGGGGAGAGACGAAGGAGGGAAAACCAAGCAGGTCGCCATGGGTTAGCGAAACCAGGAGCACGTGGCTAAGAGCAGGTTACTCTAAGGACTGGTCTGATGGGGCAGAAGCAGCCCAGGTGGAACGTGTGCAAGTATTTATGGGGACTTTGGACAGGAAGCAGACAAGATAGCTTAGAGGGTTGATATCTGCCCAGCCCTGGTGTTTTAAGGTTTATTATAAATCTAAAGAGTTTCTTTCTCTCTCTCTCTCTCTCTCTCTCTCTCTCTCTCTCTCTCTCTCTCTCTCTCTCTCTCTCTCTGTGTGTGTGTGTGTGTGTGTGTGTGTGTGTGTGTATTATACATATTAGTTAATTCATTTTATAGCCTCAGCCCAGCCAAACCTGCTGACCACAAATGTCTTGGAGGGTGTGGAGTTTCTTTTTAAAAACCTCAGCTTTTTGGGGGGGTGTCTAGGCCTCAACCTCCCTTCCAACCTCCCAATCCTACATTGGAGAGAGAAGGTTATTGGGGAGAGGGGGCCCCTTTACTTCTCCCAGCTGTTTAGAGTCGAAGAGTCTTTGGTGCTGTACCAGTCTCCATCAACAGCAGACACAGCCAGTTGACTTCTCTAAGCCTCTGTGCCCTGAAGTGTTTCTCTCCATCTGTCTCCTCCAAACTGCCACAGCATCTATCTCTGGTCTCTTCCAACGGCTACATGCCACACACGCACACTGCATGCCACCTCTGAGCTCTCATTTGTAAACTTCAGAGGCCTAGACCACACTCCTTTCCATGCCACACAAGGAAGGCCTTACCAGCTGGCAAAAGCCATGTCCCGCACAAGACAGTTAACAGCTGTGGGCAAACTAAAGCTCAAACTAAAATCCTACACTTGGGGATTGAAACAAAAGCACATTTACATAACACAATTGAGTTTACAAAGAAACCAAAACTTCCACTACAGGAGCCCTTGTTCACTGCCCTTCTGGCAGCGTGCAAATTAATGCAGCCATTGTGGAAGTCAGTTTGGCGATTGCTCAAAACAGTTAAAAATAGAATTGCCATATGACCCAGCCACTTCACTCCCTAGCATAGTCCTGAAGAACTGAATGCTGTACCATAGAGATATTTGCAACCCTGTGTTTATTGCTGATTTATTCCCTGTAGCAAAAGATTAGAATCAACCTAGCTGTCCATCAATAAATGAATAAGTGAATAATGAAAGTTTTGTATACGTGTGTGTGTGTGTGTGTGTGTGTGTGTGTGTGTGTGTAAATATGTGAACACTACTCAGCTCCCAAAAAATGAAGTTAAAATTTTTGCAGAAAAAAGAATGGACTTAGAAGGTATGATATTAAGTGAGGCCACACATCTCAAAAAGTAATAAACTACATGTCCTCTGTGTGTGTGTGTGTGTGTGTGTGTGTAAACAAATGGCAGATGTACACATGGGTAAAGCATAAAATGCAGATAGGAAAACAAGAAAAGTGAACTGTAAGGGCATGAGGAAGGACTGAATGAGGCCATAGACCCAAGTTCTGAAAGGAGGAATAAAGCTAATTGTTTCCACTTCTGATTCTGTCATGGATCTTTTAGGGGGGGCAGGTAAGTGCATAAAATATATTCAATACCAAAAATATGTGGTGCCTCACAGCTTCCGTTGCATGCATATATATATATATGCATATATACATATACATATGTATATATAATCAGTTTGCTAAGTTCTGTAGACATTGGGTCTGCTTACTTTTGATGTGCAGTGTTCTTATTGACTTGTAACTTTTTTATATTAAAGTTTATACAATTTTAAGAGAAAAGAAAATGCCCCACATACTTGCCTATGCCCCGATGTGATGGAGGTTTTTTTCCTCAGTTGTGGTTCCCTCTCCCCAATGGGCCCTAATTCCTGTCTTACTGACCCAGAACTAGCTAGCAGATATAGACCTAAGAAAGTGGTTTATCTCCTAGGATGGCTAGGGGATAGATAAAGCACCTAGTGCCCTGCCTGGCAAACAGAGGACAAATGTCACCACATATCTTTCTATAGAGGCTTTTTGTTTGTTTTTCCTGAGTGGTTTCCTCTGGGTAAAAGTTGTGTTAGGTATCACAAGCTCTCTATGTGGCCAAGGATTATCTTGAACTTCTGACCTCTGGCCTGCATGCCTCTTCCTCCTGAGAGCTGGGAGTGCAGACAAGAATCACCATCCCCAGCTTTGAGACATGCTGTACATGGAATGCGGAGCTTCAGGCAAGCTGAGTAAGTACCACGCCCATATAGAGACTGCATAGTCATTTGCATTGCTACAGTAGTTTCACAAAGCCCCTGCTCTTTCCCGCGCATGCCTTGTCTCGAATCACATTTGAGCATGCCCTGTCTCGCATCACATTTGAAAGCCTACTAATGATGGATGGTGTCACTGTAGACATAAAACTGAATTTTTAACAGATGCCAAAACCTATCTAACAACCAGCATGTGTGGGTTTCTTTTCCTTATGTGGAGTAACGTGTGAAGGCTATACATGTACTCCAAATGATAAATCTATTTTTTAAATCATTCTAGAAGCTTCATTCTGGGTATTGCCTTCCATTCTGCCCAACCATTCCCCCTAGGTTTATTTTGTAGGTATCTCTGGCTTTGACCAAAATGGGGACACTATGCTTGTCAAATCCTGCCCCATTCAATATTCAGTTGACTATTTATTATACATGAAAAGCTACCTTCAACTGAGTACATGCAAATCAAATAGGTACAATCCTGATTGGTACTTACAACACAGTAGGGAGACAAATAGCAAGGACCCATCATGCTTGGCAGATGTTGAAGGTAAAAACCATGGCACAGTAGCAGAATCTATCCTATTTAGAGAGTGGGAGCTGATAGCATCCTAAATCCACAGAGAACCAACTGAAGGGCTGTAAGCTCAGGGAGGCAATTCTGGATTTACAGCCTAAGCCCCTCAGGCTGCCCTAAAAAAATAAATGACAAGCATCCATGAGAAGCCAGAGGGTTCATCTGAGACATAGCACAAGGAATGGTCCTGGTCTGGGAAAGAGGCCTGGGATGAACATAGAAAATGATATACAGTCGAGAGATCATCAGAAGCTGAGGGGGAGCAGTGGGAAGGCAGACTTGCCAGGAAAGCATGGCGCCTCCGCTTGAACCCTCTTCTTAAGGAGAAACCCCACCCAAGGCTTAGACAAGAACCTTTACCCTAAGTCCATGGGGCCATACTTGCTGCTGGTATTTGCCAAGGAAGATCTGCACATTGAAAGTCAGAGTCTTGCACCTGTGGCCAGTGTGGTGAGGTGGAAACCAGGACATTTGGATCCCAGAGGCATGTAAATGGGCTAGCCTGGGCTACACAGAGAAGTTTCAGGCCAATGGAAGGCCTTGTCTCCAACAAAAGGTGGGCTCATACCCAAGGTTGTTCTCTGTGCTCTGTGCATGTGCATGTGCATGTGCATGCCTATACAGATGGGCTCACCACACACACGCCAGTGTGTACACACACACACACACACACACACACACACACGCACACACACTCACTCAAAATCTACCAGCTTGTGGCTTTGAACTTTAACCACTGAGCAGGTCAGAACTCCATTTATGGACTCAAGAAACAAACACTGCAGGGAAAACAAAAGATGGTTCTAGTTGTACTTTGTTTAAGACAGCCACCAGGCATTTGGGCCCGTAAACAAGATCCTAAATGGATTCTAGAACTTTCTAAATGTCAAATCTGCTTTTTTAAAGAAGAGGGAAAATCACACCTGGCTACATTCATCTTCTAGTGAGCATTTTTAATTATCTTTTATAGTCTAAAAACCCAAACCAAAACACACCAAAAAAAAAACCCCCACAGAATCATCTGCTCAAACCTACAGCAGGCAGCTTAATTCCCTTTAAGCCCAGAACCTCTCCTCTCAGTGCAGATACCACACAGTGGGCAAAGGACACAGCTGACGATCTTCCCCTATCAACATGACAGTCATAACATTTTTATCCATGTATAAACTGTGTAATGTTTGTTAAAAAGTCATATTGCTTCACAATCGCAGCTCACTGCCTTCATGGTGGTACATCTAGGGATATTTGAGACAACAGAGTTTCCAGGCTAAGCCTTCTGAGAGTGCTTATTTGCAAAGTATATTTCCATCCTTTTCATGTTCCCAGGCAGTACTGTCTTAAAGCACCCAATGTACTAGCTTGCCTCAGTAATGTGCTCTAAAAAAAAAAAAAAAAAAAAAATCAGGCGATCGGTGAGGAAATTCATGAATACTAAATACCGTCCTGCAGAATGCCTTCACCGGTTCCCACCTCTGGTGTCACTCAAACGTTCCTGTGTTTATTCACCAAGTCTCATTACAATGCCTCTGACTTTTCCACCTAATTCCACGATAAATCTGGAGATAAGAGCCACTGGAGGCTCTCCTCCCCCCAACTTGGTGGTGGAAAACTCCAAAGGTTATTTATTAAATCGTTAAGCCATCAATACAAATTCTGTTAGCGCCTAGACTGAGTTTGGGGGAAATGGCAGCAGTTTGTGCAAAATTTTGCTGCCCAGCTTTTAACGGGATTCCAGGAAACAAAGAGAAGCCTGGGGAGCTCCCAGTAAACATTTGGAGCTCAAATTCTATCTACATAGATAAAAACCTCACACACGCTCACACTTACACTTACACACACCCTCACACCATCACCACCATAATTATCATCATCATCATCACCCCCAGGGCCTTTACACTTGTTCTCCCATGAGCCTCCAAGGCTGTTTTCTCTAGATAACCAAACTGTACAACCTGTCATCTACATATCTCAAAATGATTTCCTCAAGCAGCTGTCTCTAACCACTCTTGTCAAAATAACACTGTACTTGCAGCATGTGGGAGGCTGGGGACAAGGGTGACAAGTTCAAGAGCAGCCCAGGCTTCACAGACACCTTTTCTCTACAGTGACTCTCTCTAGGTCCGTCCTGTTTCTCCTCTGCCATGATGCTGTCTAACCAGAGTGGTGCATCTTACAACAGTTACTCCTAAGATCTTAGGTACCTGCAGGCTGGCTTCAGAAGGGTTAATTTCATAGCTATCCATTTTCCCCATCATTTGCTTCCTGTTCATAAGGCATCCTCCCATTTATCAGCTGATATGGTCTGAGTAGATAGCAAAGACACCAATTGGAAGGCTCTGGAAGTGCAGCCTTGATGCCTTTGTAGAATCTTTTATGCCATTCTCTTTGATTGGCAGGCAATCACTGTTTTTTGTTTCTTCTTTTATTGTGATAAGCCCCATTTTCTATCCCAAAGTTAGCTAAAAATGAATCCACAAGAGCCTTAAAATGTGATGTGTTTCCTCAGCTCTGTTCTCATCTATCACCTGCAGGTCCTTAAGGATAATGTTTTTGGGCATTTATCATAATTTTACGTTCACTAAGAAGTGATGAAGTATGGGGGTAGGAAAGAACCTACGGTCCAACCTCTCGGACTTGTAATTGATAATGCGGCAGTAATGATGGTAGCGAGCCTTTAATGAGCACCCATTATGTTTGGAGGGGGGTGTCACACACACACTTTTCTATGAGCTTGGTTGTAATTCCCTCTCAGAGATACTATTAGTAATGTAAGTTGAAGAAGAACCTGAAGTCATGACTCCGAAGGCTTCTTGGTAAGTGGAGGAGGCAGGGTCTAAGCCCAAGCAGCCTGATCTAACGGGCGCCCTCAGAACTATCACACAGCTGCGTGTGGCAGGGCACCTGGGCTGCTTCTGTGCCTCGGATTCATTGTGGTCATCCTATTAGTTGTAAATAGAGCTAAGAAGAAAGACTCAGAGGCCAGAGGCAACAGAGTCAGTGTTAAAGGCGTCTTGGAGTAGCCAGAATGATGACATTGAGCATGTATTCAGTGCTAAGCACACACACATTTGATAGGTGTGTGTGTGTGTGTGTGTGTGTGTGTGTGTGTGTGTGTGTGTGTGTTTGCTTGCCTACATATATGCACCATGTATGAGTCTGGAGCTACTGAGCCATCTTTCCAGCTCCTTGATGAACTCTTTCAATCTCTCCATCACCTGAAGGGGCAGGCAATTATAGTCTTACATGTGTGTACATGCATGTGTAGGTACAAATGTGTATATTTATGTGTGCTGGGTAGGCATACACATCGTATGTGCTCGTTTGCAGAGACCAGGGGTCAACCTCCAATGTCATCCTTAGGATAGCTGGCTACCTCCTTTGAGACACAGTTTCTCATTGGCTTTGAGTCACTAAGTAGGCTAGGCCAGCTGTCCAGCAAGCACCAGTCTCCACCTCCCACTGTTGGCGTTACAAGCAGGCAGCACCACAGCCAGGCTTTTGTGTGGGAGCTGGGATTGAATTCAGGTCTTAGTGCTTTCATAGCAAGCTGCCTCCCTAGCCCAGGTTACATTCTTTTTCTTCCTAGGGAGACAAATGCAAGGAAAAGTTAAGTCACCTTTCCCAGTTCGGCCAGCTGGCAAGAAAGCCTATGAGGAGTCTAACCCATGAATCCTGTCCAGAGCCCACTCCTCACCCATGTCCTCACCCTTGACAAACATCATCTTCCTGTTAAGTTACTTTTTCTATTGCTGTGGAAAAAATACCTGGCAGAGCCACTTCCGGTAAGAGCGCTCTGTTCAGGCTCAGTTTGCGAGGGTACAGTCCATCATGGTGGGCAAGACATGGCATTGCTGCTGCAGGTAGGAGCATGTCACAGGGGTGCCATGCACCTACAGGCCAGGAAACAGTCTTCAGGAGACTAGACACCACAGGAACTCACCGGGTTTGCTCTGTTTTCACTTTTACTTCAGTACAGGCCCCCAGTCCACAGGATGGTGCCACCCATATGTAGGGTGGGTCTTACTTCTTGACTTAGTCCTTTCTAGAAACTTCCTTATAAAGGTAAGCAAAGGCACAGTTTGCTAATGCCCTGAGCATATATTAATCCTTAATCCAGTCAGGTTACACATGTACAGTCCTTAGTTGTACAGTTCCTTTCCTCATCTAAAGACGTTCAAAGGACAGTTTGAGCCTGTTCATGGAGCCTTTGCTCCACGGGTACTTTTTAAAACTGACAATAGTGAAAAAGTAATAGGCTAGCAGGAAAGAGAATGGGGTCCTATAAATCAAGGTGGCTTTTTTTTTCTTCCCCCTCTTCACACGAGCATTTCCAATTGGTGCAGAATTTTCCCAACAAGTTTTTATAGTTGTGGGGGACTTGGATTCAATCAATAGCTTCCAATTTCACATTATTAAAGTAATTCTGAAGCTGTGGAACGTTCTGACCCATAAGCCACATTTATACATTGAAGCTGGATCGGCCCCAGAATGGGCCCCAAATCTCATTTTTCAAAATGCATCATCATCAACTGGGCAGCCATTGGCAGGTGCCTCCAGAGCCAATCAACTCATTGGTAAAAACAATTAGGAAAGGAGCCACGGGGGAATGAGAAATGCTGGCTGCAGACCCACGTCTTTAAGCATGTTTCAAACGTAGACCCAATTATGCAGTGACTGGGACTTGACAGGAACATCCCAAGCCATGGTTTAAAAAAAAAAAAAGGCATGAAATGAGTCTGCTTGTTACAGTAAGGCTGGGTGGCAAAGAGCTTCACACACACACACACACACACACACACACACACACACACACACACCACACTGAGAACTGGGGATGTGTCTCAGTCAGTAAGCTTGTTGTGTAAGCTTGGAGACCTGAGCTCCACACCCCACAGACACACATATGATGGCTCAGACTTGTCACTTCGATGCTGGTGATGAAGTGTCAGGAGGATCCCTAGGACTCACTGGCCAGCCTGGCCCTACTGGGTGAGGTTCAGCCTGGCTAGGCTGTCTCAAAACTCAAGGTGAACAGCTCTAGAGATATCTTCTGACTTTCATACACAGCCATACACACAAAAACAAGCAAAAACTACCTGGAGGTGGGCAAGGCAGCTGCTGCTACAGCAAATACTCCAGGTAGTAGGTCTGGGTGAGAGGCTCAGATCTCCAACAAGGTTCATGCACCAGCACTGGCCCAAGGGGTCCTCTGTGGAGATCAAGAAGTCACAAGCTGTCAAATCAGATAAGCCTAGAGCTGAAAAGTAGCTCTATCACTTCTTGGCTATCCACTCTCTTTGTAAGTCAGTGTCCTCAGCTATCTATTGGTATCTGGTGAGAGGGATCCTAGGAAACCATGGTAAGACTGGAATATGGCCACTGTGTAGTGGCTGCCAAGGAGCAGGCATTCAGTAAGGAGAAGCAGCCATAATTCACATTATAATCTAAAAGGAATCAATAAAACCAATGGGAAAGATAGTAGAGGTGAAGTCAAAGATGGGTGCAGTCCACAAGAAACAAAACAAAACTGTGAACTTGATCTTACTGGACCCCACGCTGGCTTAATAAGCTGACGTAGCTGTCAGGCAGACAGTGCTGAGTAAGGAAAGAGTCCAGTCTTAGAAAAGCATCCAGCTCCCCTCCGGACGCAAGTTGAGGATGAGTTGAGCTACCCCCCAGCAAGCAAATCTATTTCAATTACTCTAAGAGGACTGGAGAACCCCATCAATGAAGCATCTCTGAACACGTATTTTCAACGAAAGCCTGAGTGAGCACTTGGGTGTCTGGGGAAGAATTTGCATATGTGCCGAGCACAGCCAGTTTTTTGTTAGAATCCCAGCTGCTCTAGGAGTGAGCAACGGCATCTCTTTCTCCTCAGTCGTCCATCTGCTGGATGTAGCCACCTCCGAGGAGTCCTTCCACGCCTTCTGCCTTAAATTGCTTTTCACATTCCCTCTGGTTCCCGCCTGGGGACTCCTGAGTGGTTCATTTGCTGACTTATTGATGCTGGGTACAGGTGAGAGACCTCAGCAAATAAAGCTGGGAGCACTGATTGCTCGTGTAACTCAGCACCCTCTTTGCCACAGGTGACAGAAATCCAATTCAGAACCTGCTTATAAGGAAAGCAGTTACTCATTGACTTGTCTCCCTGAGACATCGAGGGAGACAGACGCGGCTTCAGGAACAGCTGGACCAGGGCTTCAAACACTGCCGTCAGAACCTCGTCTCCCCACCTCCTGGTGCTGCCTTCCTTGGCATTGACTTGATTCTTTGGAGTTTCTGTTGCTGCTGAGACAGCTGATTCCTTCATCCCATCTCCCTTCCCAGTGGTTTCAGGGGAAAGCCTTGAACCACGGCCAAGATAATAAGATGCACCGATGGGCTAAGTGTTGATCATGTGACCATCCCTAAAGCATGATAGCACATTGCTATCCAATGGCCAAGCAGATGAGATACAGGAAGAGAAGGTCTACAGAAATACTGTTACCATAAAAGCGGGAGGATTGGGGGGGGGGGTGGATGGGTAGGAATGTTAGGGACGAAGCCATCAGAAGGCCACCATGGCCCTGATGGGACACTGTCATGCATTTTCAAGAAATCCTAAAAAGACTGATAGGGCATGGGTGGGACAACGGTTTCTTACGATGCTGTCATTCTTGGTCCAGTGTGGGACTGACCTCAAGAAAACATTAAGACAAGGTTCCAATGAGTATCCATATCTGCATTCTGTGGTTTCAGTGTGTCCCCAGCACTCTGCTGCTGTGATGCTTTCCCTGCTGTTAAAGCAAACCCTTGCTCCTAAGTTGCTTTCTTCAGGTACTTTGTCATGGCAATGAGACTAAGTAAGTACACACCAGCTAAAGTGCTCATCAAGGGATGATTATATGTATCAGAATTCAAAAGCACATTCTTCACTGTTCCTAAGGTTTCTGTTGATTTTGCATCAGACTATAGCCATTAATGGGTCTGATTTGATCATAGCAGTTAGTTCTTACTTTGTGAAGGCTACCATGTATTGTCTGATGAGTTTTGATACACGGGGCCATTAAAACGGCTTCCTATGAGACACGTGGTGAGACATGGGGGTAGCTCCAAGCAAAAACTCTGGGAGTCTTGAGTCCAAGGGAAAGTCAGCACAATTCAGACAAACGTGTCCATGTTTCAGCAGCCTATCCCCAATCCCTTTCGGAAAGACAGACAGACAGACAGACAGATAGACATGTCTTCCCTCTGACTCTTCAAGTGCCAGGAGATAATAAAATATCCCAAGACGCTACGAAAGCAATTCATCTTGTCATCAGTCCCTTGGGCTTCTCTAAGACCAGACCAGCAATGACTCCTGTGAACGAGATCTGCTCCCCAGCACCTAGGGAGCTATCTGATCCTGGAAAACACAGCTGAATCTTTCTGGTTGCTGTGGGCTATATTAAAGAAAGCCAGGATGGAAGTGAAAGAAAACACATTTCGTCCTTGCATGCACATGCAAGGTTTTACAGAAATCATCTTGTGGCACGCAGCAGACCACTCGGTGCTAGAGAGTTGAGCCAAAGACAGACTGAGAAAAATTATCATGACCATCACAAATGCTGTTCAGGGACTGAGGGATGGGGATGCCATGGAAATAGCGATGGTGTGCTAGCCTGTTTTACATGACCCACATATCAATGAGAAAGTTTCATATTCAGGGATTTAATGATCCACAGAAAATTGCTGGCAAGTTAAAAAAAAAACTGTAGAATGTTGATTAGTGTATTGGATTTCCACATCTTTTTCAGTTTGATCTCTTCAGTGGGGACACCAAGGGGCTGATGAACCTAATAAAAACTACCCTGGAAACTCAGCCAAGAGTGCAAACCTGAGACGAATGACACTGGAAGTGGTTTTCCAAGATTCTATCCTCCTATGACTTCAGCAAAGTTGTTCTTCCTTGCCTGGAGGACTTAGAACTCTTATCCACTGTTCCAAGTGGCTTAGACACAAAAGGCACCTTTTGCAAGAACCCAGAGTAGACTTCAGGCATAGCTACCATCAAGCCTCAAACGACATCATCAGGACTTGGTTTCCCTTTTTTCCCCCCAAATCTGCCTCCTCTTGCATTGGCTCAGTCTTGCATCTTATATTGAGCTGCCATGGTTACAGAAAGACAATAAGCCAAGGTACCAGGATAAGAAAGGACTCTTTATGTTTTGAATCTGGGATTCCCGCCCACCCACCCACCCCCCTGTTGGTTTATGGTTTGAGCACTTGGACACACACACCCCCAGTTGTAAACCTATTTTGAAGTCATTAGGAAGTGGAGTTTATTTGGTGGGATTAGACAGGTATGGGTGGAGCTTTGAAGGTGACCTGCTCATTCTAGTCCCTGTATGTCCCCTCACACCACTGTCACCATGCTTTCCCTGTTATAAGCCTTCCTTTCTTACCTTCTATGTGTAATGCATTTTTGGCACAAAGGTGCAGAAGTAACTGATACAGCTTTCTGCTTGTCCCTCTCAGGCACATCCCAAGATTCGCTCCAAATACAGTTATCATAAACTAGCAAGCATGGCCACGGGATTTGAGTTTCTGATTGGCCAGTCACAGTGGCCACACCGAGTGTGAGTGTCTTAGTGGCTACCCCAAGAGTAAGTGAGTTCCACGTGGTAGGGAAGGGATGGTTTCTGAAAGAAACTGGGAGCCGTGGACTGGACACCTAAGGAGAACCTGAAGTCTGGATGTTCTTTTGAGTTTAACTAACTGGCCTGGGTGGGGATTGAACCCATGACCTTGGCTTCACTAGCACAAGCCTAACAGTTGAAATATCTCAACAGATCAGCCTGTTGGAAGAGAGGGAAACATGGATACCCTTGTTCTTTCAAAGATAATAATTAGAAGAATAAAGCTACTGCCAGTCCTGTTTTAGCATCTTGTCATTAGGTAGCCTTCACTCTCCTACTTCAGGAGTCGTAGATTAATGGATTTTATATTTATGTTAAGCATTCTGTGCCTTGGATAACTGCAAGCTGCTGCCTTCTCCTTTACCAGATAGATAATATACTAGTTAGTGAGAGAAGTACTGGACACCATTCCCAAGACAAGTAAAATGTGACATTTTTAAAAAGACATAAGCATCCAGAGTGGGGAAGGGTTGAGAAGAGGGCTCAGTATATAGAGGTTCTTGTCCTGTAAACATGAAGACTCCAGTTCAGATTCTTGGCACCCATCTAACAAGCCAAGTATGGCCACAGATGGATGTCTGCAATCCAAGCAATGGGATGGATGCCAAGACCTCATGATCCAGCCAGCCCAGCTGACACAGCGAGCTTCTAGTTCCGTGGGAGACCCTGCCTCAGGGCAATGGGGTGGGGGTGGGGGACGATAGACATAGGCATCCAACATCATCCAACATCCTGTTCTGGCTTCCATATGCATGCACCCCAGCACACTCACATGCCTGCACAGTAACACAGACACACAGACACACAGACACACAGACACACACACACACACACACACACACACACACACACACACACACACACATTCCTAGAGGAAACTGAGGAGATAGCTCAGTAGTGACGTGCCATCCTTGTAAACTTGAGGATTCAGTAGAGTTCAATCAACCCTCAAATTCTACATAAAATAATCTAGCTGTACCAGTGTACTGGCACTGGCAGTATTTTAAACCACGGGTTAAATCTTACCCTAGAGAAGAATCAAAAATATATATCTCTTGAAATCCTTTTTTAACCCAGGTTCCCAAAGTATTCTCCCAAATGAGGCCCATGATGTCTGTGTAGCTACATCTATGACCCAAGGGCTTACAGAACAATGCCACCTGGCAGCGCTTTCAAATGCTCACTTATTAAAACAGTGGATACTGCTAAGCTACCACTGAATTCCCAGGCATGAGGAAGCAGGGATAAGTGGAAAGCCACATTTCCAAGCTCACGGCTGTGCTTGTTTGGGCTTCTACACACTCAAAAGCCAAAATCAGAAAAACCACCCATAGGTGTCCTGGTCGGGCTCTGCTCCAAACAGTTCCAGAGAACAGTAGACAAGGAAAACCATTCTGCTATTTTTATTACAATTTTTCTGGCATCTAGACACTTTTTTGAGACACAAAGCGTATTCTTCCCCAGAGTTCTGAAGTCCCTGAAGTGTCAGCACAACACAGAGAATAAAATATTCTCTCGAGGATTCTCCTCAAGGGCATGCCTGTCCAGCGGTAGCAGCACCAACTACACGGTACCCTCTGGCGCTCCGGAATGCTCCCTCCAGCAGCGAAGGGAGGGATGCGCTGGGCTCTATGCCCCCAGCAGGCTGTCAGCTTTCAGAGCCAGTGCAGAAAACATTCTGTGTTGCGGTCACAGGAGGCTCCTGCTTATTTGCTTGCAGATGTGTTTAATTAATCTAACCTAAAGAAAACGTCTGTACCGATTCCAAGATATTCCGAACACTCAGTACCCAACACCAAGTCTCTGCCTGACCCCAGTTGGTCCCCAGAGCTAATCACCCAGGGATGTCTGGAAAGAACAAACCTGGTGACCTTCCGTTCAGTCAATATCTGTTTACTTAAATGATCCAGAGAGGAAGGCTGCACACAAGGCCTCTTCAAAGCAGTGCGGGGGGTGGGGGGCGGTGAGTGAGGCGTGTGGAGGGATGGCTCAGCTGTTAGGAGCACCTGAGTTTGGTTCCCAGGGGATCTGACGCATCTCAAGATGTCCAACACCCCCATCATTAGCCACATGGTTGGAGGGAGGAGTTACTAAAGTTCTGTTGTGTCACCTGCAGGCCCCCATGTGTGAATACTTGGTCCCCAGTTGATGATTCTATTTTGGAATGTAGACCACCAGGGTTAAGTCTTTGAAAACATCCTGTCTCATGCTCTGGTCTAGCTCTGTTTTTCCAGGCCCTCTCAGGCGTGAGGAACCCCAGAACATGCTCCTGCCACCGAGCTTTTTCCCATGAGCCGAAATAAACCCTACTTCCCTGGGGGTCCTTCTGTTGAGTGTCTGGTGACATCAACAAGAAAGTACCTACCACAAACTTTATCTGTTTGTTTGTTCACATTTTAGGTGGACGTGCTAACATGCAAAGCCCCTAGGAAACTCATCCTGGACACTCACCCCAGGCTTTGGCACACACAGAGAAGGTGGCGATCCTATACTTTTTTTTAGCAATTGATGAAAATGGCCATTTCTGGAAGGTCTGCATCTGCCAAATGCTTCCCGTGGACTGTCTTAGTTCATGTCCACAGCAACCTACATGCAAAATCTGTTCTGTTTAAAGTCTCATTTTACAGGCGAAGCCCAAAATACCCAGAAGGGTTTCACTGGCATGTTCTACGGCACAGAACTATGAAACCTAATGACAGGATTCAAAACCAGGAAGCACCCAGGTGCTGAACTATATCAACTGCTCCTGCCACTTCCTGTGTCCACTCTCGACCCACAGGGCACAGAGTGGAAGTTCCAGGCCAGCCTAGGTGATACAGTAATATCCTTTCCAAGCACATACACACACAAATACACACACACACACACACACACACACACAGGGTTTCTTCAATGCCTGAGGAGTTTGTTACTCTGTCTAGAGAGCAGAGTCCATGAATACCAGACATTATTGCAAAGCAGGGTGGCTATGTGTATTAAGGAATCCTTCTGCCCCAAAGCATCCTCCTGAAAAATAGTATGGATGACATGGTGGCATTTGACCTAGGAAAGCATTTAAATGTGTGGAGACCTGAAATTCACACAGTTCTGGGACCCATGTAGACTTTGAAAAAATACAGAATTATAAACAAAATTACAGACAAATGCGATGATTTTCTTTGAATCAGGGAATAAATTATAATGAGTTGCAGGAGGCTCAGCGAGTCACAGCTCTTTCCTCTACAATCTCTCAAAAGCTATATAAAAAAAAATCCACATATCAAAAGTTGCCTGATGGCACCCTGGCTTCCCTTTGTCTCCAGAGTAGTCTAGAAACAAATGCAGCAACTTCCCGTTTCACAGTGGTTCATGCATCAGGCTCCTACATCATTGGCTTGTGGGTAAGTTTGCCTCTGTCAAGAACTCACCTCTCTGTGCTGTGGGTTTGCCATTTGCAAAATGAAGATTGCAATGCTACTTATCCCATGGGGTTGCTGTAGGCTTTTTATGTATAAATACTAATAAAATAGTATTTGGCTATAGACAGCTCTCAGTAAGCAAATAAGGGAGAGAGGGAGGAAGGAACGGAGGGAGGGGAAGAAGGAGGATAGGAGGAAGAGGAAGGAGGAAGCCAGGAGGGTGGGAAGAGGCGTGGAAAGTGTGTCACACCTACTCCCACAGAATGCCCACTCCACAGGGCTCTGTGAGAGGCCTGAGTAAGGAGAGGGAACCCGGGAAGGGCAGCTGGAATCTACACCGCACAACATATGACAAAACATGACTGCGGCTTCTCAGACGAACATGATCCTTGTGAGCTGAGCCCATTTCATAGTTGATACTTCAGTTCAACCACAGGAAACACAAACTTTTCACCATAGAGACAGAAAAAGCCACCCTGGGTTAAAGGTGTCTGCCACTGGGCTACGAGGAAAAGCGAGAGGCTTGAAGGTGCGGGCGTTCACTGGAGACTGAGTGGAGATGTGGACGACAGTCCTTGGAGTCACGTGGCCTGGTTCTCCCCTTTTCCAGAGCATGAGGAGCGGATAATCACTTTCTCTCCGTGACTCCTTTTCTTCACCTGTGAAGTGAGAGTCTCTCGCCTGCTCTCTAAGTTTCCTATGCAGATCATGACAAGATGGAGAAGATGGGCATGGCAGGAGAGGGGGCCAGCTCACACACGGTGCCCTGTTACAAGCACTCATGGGGGTCCGAGGAATATGTTTCTCCAGTCCTTACCCCACCCTCCAGGGAATCTTTCCTTATTAAAGAGGGAATAAAATATAAGCACAAAGATGTGCCCTTCTGCATCGTCTGCATTTACTTATCTTCAGGAATTGATTAAGGATGGCTGTTATCTACAACAGCAAACAACCCGACTCAAAGTGACCACTCCACAGCAATGTTTAGTGGGGGTTATTATGGTTCGTCCACGGGAAGAATAGTATGAGGACATTAAAAATGATGGAGACAGTGTAAATGATATGGAAATAGTTTGGGGTGTAGTGTTATGCAGGGGGGGAGGGGGGGTAGAAGGTAAACTTGCTAAGTGGTCTGTGTGATTATCAGACTCCATTAAATCCAACCCCCACCCCATGCCACCCCACCCCATCTGTGCCAACTGCCTGCTCAGCACCAAGTGAAGAATGTGCACTGGGGAAAAAAAATGCATCCTGAACAAAAAAATACAAAAATACAACTGTATGTACAACAGACTTAGAGTGTCTGGTGAAAAAAAACTAAAAACATTGAGGTTGTGATAAGAATGCTTGTGAGAGTTTGGAGGTGAACTGCCCCCTGGTGGGCCATGCATTCAACATCTGGTCCCCAGCTGTTGGTTCTGTTCCAGGAGGTCACAGAGCCCTTGGGACTTGGGGACTTGGGGACTTCCTGGAGGAAGTAGCTCACAAGGCGTGGACTTGAAGACTTACCCCCACTTCTGGTTCTGCCCTGCTTGCTCTCAGCTTCCTGTCTATCAAGACCATGATGTGTCCCACAGCTTCATGCCTCCCTCCTGCGTGATAGACTAAAATTCCACCCTATCCCCGAAACCTGAGATGGGCCTAACTAAACCTTCCCCCTTTGAATTGCTCCTAGGTGTTCTGTGGATGGTTTGTTTCTGCAGTTACAGGGAGGGGCAAAGAAGAGGAAGGGGAGGAGTGAAGGGATGAACTGCAGGAGGGAGGGAGAGGAAAGGGAGTGGGGAGGAAGGAGGGAGAGAGGGCTTAAGACTGTTTCTGACTCTGACACTACTTTAGCATTATAAAAAGCCTAGACCTTGGGAATTGGAGCAAGATGGCGGCAGAATATGGCCCTTCTCCAATCATCAGTTGCTCGGGGCCTGTTGGGAGGCAGCACATCATAATGTAAAGGAAATAACATATTGGAAAGAAGAGACCTGAGATTCCTTTAAAGGCATCCTGCCTTCCCTGTAGATCCTGTCCCTTAAAAGTGTCACTGTCTCCCAAATGTGCCATGCTGTTCAGATCAAGCCTCTACCACATTTAAGAAGCATTTACTGCAAGACTAATAAAGTCTACCACTGGGCAGATCCTAGCAGCCCCGTGACAGTCCCATGAACATAAATGGAGGTGCTAGATCAAGCCTCATGGTGTCAGCTACACAGTCCTGGCCTGCCAGACTTCGTTCCACACACCAATCTTATCATATGGCTAGATGCAGCAGTCTTGAGCTTGGAGTCTACCTCAGCAGTTGGCAGTCATGGCGGCTTTGGCCTTGACCCCTCTCTAGTGAAACACTGGTGTCTGTGGGGGTCAAGGTATGGCACAGCATGACAGCACCAGTAATTCTGATGACAGAATTACCAGCCCCAGGTTTTCCCAACTCCTTGTGGCTCAACTTAGAGTAACTGATTGTGAGGGGCGGGACAGGAGTTGTAACACAGAAGCCTGGGGCCTGTCTTACTGTGGACTTGAGCCTCAGGTGTGGACATGCAATCCTCAGACACCCTCATCCCACTGGAAGCTGGTCACTGTGGCCAGCAAATCGGGACTGCCCCCAGACCCGAGTCAAATCTTGTAGAGATGAATCACTCTTGCATCCCCCTAAGGTCATGTTGAACCAACTGCATATTGGGACAACTTGTGCCTCAGTCCCTCTCTAGCGTTAATTCAGAGCAGTACAGCAACAGCAAAACTGTGGCAAACCTGGGCTTGAGACACCATCTAGTGCTAAAATAACAGAAATGACTGCAGATTGGGGAAAAAAAAAAGCAGCCTGCCTATTTCTGGAAGGACAGACAGTGAGATTATGGGGATACAGAACTCCAAGGCCTAGATGAGGGTATACACCAATTAGAATCAAGAGTTTTGGGAGTTCAGCTCTCAGTAAAGTGCTTGCTATACAGGTATGAGGACATAAGTTCGGATCCCTAGCCCCCTCAGAAAAAAAAGCTGATGCAGCAGTCCCTGCGCACCTGCAGTCCCGGCACTGAGGAGAAGACAGGAGGAGCCCTGGAGGAGACAGGAGGAGCCCTGGAGCACACTGGCCAACTGAATTGCTGAGCTCTGGGTTCGCTGAGGGGCCCTACCTCAAATGAAACCAAAACAAAGTAGAAGGTCAGGTGTAGTGACACAGGCCTTTAACCCCAGCGCTCAGGAGTCAGAGCCAGCCAGACTGCTGTGTGTTTAAGGCCAGCTGTTGTCCATAACAAGTTCCAAAGTGGTCAGAACTGCACAATGAGAACCTGTCTCTTTTTTTAATGTAAATAGTAAATAAAGAATGATAGAGGAAGACACGCAATATTGATCCGTGACCACATGGACGTTACAATACACATATCTAAACACACACACACACACACACACACACACACACACACACACACACACACTCATGCATAGAGAGAGACAAAGAGAGAGACAGACAGACAGACAGACAGGTGGGTAGACAGACAGACAGACAGACAAAGAGAGAGAACACTTTCAGGGAACATTAACATCATTTAGGTTATGAAACCAATTAGGTTTCAGACCACAGGAGGTTAACAACCAGTATAGGTGGACTCTTTAATGGGGAATTTAAAGCAATTGTTTCGAACAACAGAGAGAAAATAAACTCTAACAGACAAGCTTAACATGGAGGTAGAAGCATTTTTAAAAGTAAGTAGAAATATTTAAACTGAGATATACACCAAGTAAAATGCTAGAGGTGGCATCACTAGAAATACAAATTAAACAGAAGATCCAAGGCTAGCTATTTGAAAATCCACAGCTCATGGGGAAAATGGGGGCAAGACATGAAGATAAAGAAAGAAAGCTTACAGGAATTTTAGGACAACATTAGCAAAGTGTGTATTTGGGAACTGGAGTTTAAGAAAGACTGGTGAATGCCAAAGGGAGAGAAATAATGCAGGAAGTTGCTCAAGCTCTAAGGTCAGCAGTCAGAGGTAAGCAAGTTTACCACAGTCAGTCAGAGGTAAGCAAATCTACTACAGTCAGTCAGAGGTAAGCAAGTCTACCATAGTCAGTCAGAGGTAAGCAAATCTACTACAGTCAGTCAGAGGTAAGCAAGTCTACCACAGTCAGAGAGGTAAGCAAGTCTACCACAGTCAGAGGTAAGCAAGTCTACCACAGTCAGTCAGAGGTAAGCAAGCCTACCACAGTCAGTCAGAGGTAAGCAAGTCTACCACAGTCAGTCAGAGGTAAGCAAGTCTACCACAGTCAGTCAGAGGTAAGCAAGTCTACCACAGTCAGAGGTAAGCAAGTCTACCACAGTCAGAGGTAAGCAAGTCTACCATGGACAGCAGCTCTGAGAAGACGCTCAAGGCGGTGACAGAAGGCAAGCACATGGTGTGCACAAGATCGCAGCTCACCTGACAGCAGATTTCTCAGCAGAAAACTTAAAGGTGGGAGAGAGAAACATGAGAGTTCACTGCAGCAAAAGGAAAAGTGCCAACTCAGAAGGATGTACCCAGAAAAGCCATCTTTTTAAAGTGAAGAGATGAAGACATTTCCAGAAAAATAGAAGCTGAGAGAATCTATCTCCACTATACTGTCCTACAAGAAACACTTTAAGGAGGGTAGACAGGTGGTGAAAGCATTTGGCACACACACCTGACGCCCTGAGTTCAATCCTGGCACCCACATGCTAGAAGAAGAATATTGACTCACAAGGTTGTCCTCTGACCTATACAGTACATGTGTGTACTGTGATGCACACACACACACACACACACACACACACACACACACACACACACCATAAACCCACAGTAATAAATACAAATATTTGCTAAAGCAAAAAGTTCATGAAAATTCAAGAAAGAAGTTAATGAGTAAAACAAAACACCATAAGATATAAAACCCACTGATATGAGTAACTATGGAGACAAGTCCAGATGCTGTGTAATACTGTGAACTGGGCCTTCATATTTGTAGGATGAACATTAAGATAGTAATAATTACATTAATATTTCAAGAGATGGTGAAATGGGATGAACAGTCCTAATTAAACTCAGGAAGTCAACAAAGGAGCAGGGAGACTGGTTGGGGGGAAGCGAGGGGGATGAGGAAGGACTTGAGTGTGGGGAGGTAAAAAATGATGAAAATTCAATATATTAACATGTATGCATTGTCAATGAATAAAATATAAATGTAAAAATTTTCAAGCTGTGGGCCTAATAGAATGCAAGAATTTACTAGGGCATCTTACCTCTTGTTTATCTTTACAGTCATGTTAAACTGATATCATTTTTAGGCAGCTTTTTGTAATCAAATGGTCTGTAAGCTTGGAACAACTACAAGAAAAAAAAAGATCACAGACAAATCTGAAACAGCAGACAAAAACTGAAGCACACTATTAAAATAAATCGATTATCCACAATGAGAGACTTTAAGAAAAGAAGGGAGAAGGGAAAGCAGGGAAGGGAGGAAGGAGACAAAGAGGGAGAAAGAAGAGAAAAAACTAGAAAACAAACTACAACGCAACTGTAGTAAGATCTTGTTGTGGTTTACTCTGAAAGCATTGCCTGTAATAATACCTGCCTGAAGTTTAAATGGATTAAAGTCTTCAGCTGAAAGATGATTAAGTATACTTTTACAAATTAATTTTAAGTATATTAAAATTATACTTTTACAAATTAATTAATAAAGATCCCAGAATGTCTTTTGCTTACAAGAAACTCACTTAGCTTCTAATGACACAAATAGACCAAAAATGAAAATATGCTCTAAGATTCCATGCAACCAGGAGCTAGAGAGATGGCTCAGTGGTTAAGAATATGTGCTGATCCTGCAAGAAGACCAGAGTGTGAGTCCTAGGATTCACCTTAGGCAGCTAAGAGCTGCCTGTAACCCCAGCTCTAGAACTAATACCATATTCTGGCTTCCCTCGGCAACTGCAATCACATGTAGTACAGAGACACACATATACATACAATTAAAAATAAAAATAAAAATGTTAAAGAAAGATCGTGCATGGAGCTGGAGTTAAGTCTCAGATGTTGACATGATGCTCTTGTGGCCTGTGTACAGTAAAGGCTCTATGAACAGTCTGTCCTTTGAACGTCTTTAGATGAGGAAAGTAAAGGCTACAACAAAGGACTGTGCATGCGTAACCTGACTGGATTATATTTGCTGATTTCTCTACCCCAAGATCTGGATGTTGCATTGTGATGCTTATTCTAAGTATGTCACAAGTTTGTGTAAACATGCCATCATTTGTTGTTTGTATTGCCAATAAAAACCAACTAGCCAATGCTGAGCAATAACAGAGAATAGGGTGGGATATCTGGGCCCAGTGAGGGGAGGAGCAAGAGGAGGAAGGAAGCATATGGAGAGGACTAGGAAACACCAGGAGGAATGAGCCAGACCAAGGAGATGAGTTAAAAGCAAATATAATGTGGGAAAGATGAATGAGAGGAAGCTATACTAGCTTGGAGGCTCATGATGGAATAATTATTGTTCAATAATGTGCTCTAGGCTTATTAAATATATCCTAGTCTCTCTGTGTAATTATTTGGATATAAAGCTAGATAAAGAGTAACTGCTGATTATACTAAATTTATAAATCAATACCAAATATTAATAATTCTTCAACACTCAGCAGTTAAGATCATTGGCCATTCTTGATAACGCCTTCTGTAATTCAAAATGCACAAGTTTATGCTGTTTTTCTAGTGAAGAAATGAGCAGTATTTGAGAAGGTAGAAATGGTTACCCCAAGTTAAGCATTGGACATTGTATATACATCCTAAAACATCACATAAGGAATATGTACAATTTAATTTTTATATCTCAGTTAAAATAAATTTAAGTGAAAGAACTTAATTTAAAAAAAAAAAGAAGAAGAAGAGTCACATGAACTTCTGAGTCTCAGTTCCCATCCCTGTCATTTCCTGCCTGGAAAAGTTGGAGGCATTCGCAGTTCCTTACATCTAGCTCAGGCTAGTATAAAACAGGGCTGATCACAGTACCAACTAGTGGACCACATCTTGAAAACTAAAGGGGATAATTTGTGCAACGTACACTGCGTGATGCCTACGAGGTATCCAATAACAGTGTCTGCTTCTGTCTCTTATCACCATTAACATGGTTTTATACTCATTAGGAAGTCTTCTGAGATGCTCACATAGAAAGTACAGCATGGTCCAAGCCTCAAACCAGAGGCCCCCAACCTCAAAAAGAACTTCATGCAGCATGGTCAGACGACAGTGCTGACTGCCCTGAGTCCCTCATCGGGATCCAAGCCAGGTGCTGACAACTCCAGTTTAAGGAACTGTGCTTCCCCCACAGACCTAGCCAACCCATTCACTTTTCTCATCAAAAAATGTCTTACACAGAGATACACGCAATGCTTCATCCATAGAGGTCATTAGCATGCCCCCGGCAGCCTTTATTGATATTCAGTTTACAAAGCAGTGACCTGGAGAGGGGGCATCTCTGGCAGATTAATAGATCACAAGGGTCATTACTGGTGCGCAGGCACTTCCAGGGGCTACCGTTTTCAGCCAACTGGTTGTAAGCACACAGTTTGAGCTCCCAAATGCTGTCTGCACTCACAAGGGTCTCCATTAGCAGATGGGACGTGTTCGCAATAACAAGGTCTTGCACACGCTGCACTTTGCATCTTTCCAAGCAAAGAGAGGGAGTCTTAGAATTGAAATGAAATATTTATTTATTCTGGAAATCTTCACATGAGACAAGCCTGTTCAGCTTCTACAGAGTTCAACCCCTCCATCACCACAGTCAGGGCGGCTTGCTGCTCGCCTCACATCCATCCTCCTTTGTTCTCTACAACAGAGTACCAACTATATTCTGAGCAAAGCCAACACTTCCTGATTCTCCTTGGAGTTGAGGAAGCCCCTGGGATACAAACAGATGCCACTATACAGGGTGGCCTGGAAACGCCTCCTGTCACTTTCCCGCTTAGAATTAGGGACATGGTGGCTGAAGCACCAGTAGGCCGATAAGAAATATGTAACTGGGCAGAGCCAAAACCCAAAGAAGCCTGGGGATCTGCTGACTCTTTGAAACTGCCACACGAGCCCAAGCCTGGTTGCCCACAACCCTTTTTATAGGCGAGAGAAGAAAAAAACAGCTGTCAGGAACTGTGAAGGGTCCAATATTTCAAGTACCTTGCAAAGCAGCAACGGAACCTGCCACAGTATTAAGGATTCTAACAAAAGCCATGAGCAAAGGAATAGAGTACTCACAGCGCAGTGGGCAGCTGGAGCTTTGCACTCAGCTGGGATCCCTTGCCTCACAGGTCCTGCAGAGACCGTGAGGACCTTCCAGATGACTCTGTCCACACAGAAGCGTTGCCTCTCAGGTAAGGTACCAAACACTTAGGGAAGTCTGCTTTTTACAGTAGACAGCAAACACCCCTGCTCAACCTTTACCTTGAAAAGAGATTCTAGTTTTCTGATCTATGCTACATGGTAAACATCTTTCAGGGAGGAAGGGGTTAAGGGAGGGAGGGAGGGAGGGAGAGAGAGAGAGAGAGAGAGAGAGAGAGAGAGAGAGAGAGAGAGAGAGACAGAGAGAGAGAGAGAGAGAGACAGAGACAGAGACAGAGACAGAGACAGAGAGACAGAGACAGAGAGAGACAGAGAGAGAGAGAGACAGAGACAGAGACAGAGACAGAGACAGAGACAGAGACAGAGACAGAGAGACAGAGACAGAGAGAGACAGAGAGACTTTCTAATGCTGCTTGCAGCAAACACCCTGCAGAGGAGACTCCAGAACAAAAGCCACCCATGCCTTTGCTCATAAAACTCAAATGAATAAGGAGCTCCAGACAGCTGCACATAGACGAAAACCAACTAGATGTGTGTCCATGAGATGACTTGAAGGATACAGGCACTGCCACCAAGTCTGGTGACAGGGATCAGCCTATCCCAGGACCCACATGGTAGGAGGGACAGATGCACCCGTTGGCATCAGAAGACAATCCAAGGAACTGCCTACCTTAAGTTGTCCTCTGACCTCCACATATGCTGGGGCATACACACACACACACACACACACACACACACACACACACACACACACACACAAATAAATAAATAAATAAATAAATAAATACAATAAAAAGATTTTCAATGACAGTAGGAAAAAGAACGCGTTGCCAAGCCAGACAACCTGAGTTTGATCCCTGAGACCCACATGATGGAAGAAAAGAATTGTTTCCTCCAAGTGTTCACCTGCCCTCCACACATGCTCTATGGCAGGTACATGCATACACACTAATGCACATGTACACACACTAAATGCACTGATTAAAATTGTTTACAGAGCCATCTGGGCTGTTTAAGTTGTTGCCACCACCTTTGCCACTAGCTACTGAGTAAAATTCTCACTGACTGTTCAGTGGATTCAGCTTCTTAGCATTTTCCTTTGCACATCAGAACCTGGTCCATGTGAATCTTTTCAGCTGAGAGCCACGTAGTTAGGAAAGGCAGGAAGGTTAACCCTATAATCCCATTTGTACTGTTCATTCGGTATGTAACTTTAGCAAGTGACTAGAGTGGCCTGCAACTTGGCATCCTGATCTAAACAGTAAGACTAACAATAGTAAGCATGACCACCCAAGTTCGAGCCCCAGCACCTACGCAAAGGCTCGTCATCATGGTGCACGTTTGTGAATTCCAACACTGAGGAGTCAGAAACAAGAGGGTCCCTAAGCAGAAACCTCAAGGAGCAACCTGTCTCAAAAAATTTCGGGTGAAGAGTGCTTGAGAAAGACACATGACCTGGCCTCCACACACATACTCAAACACACATGTGCATACATACAGCAACATATACATACATATATACACCTACACATTCATCCACATATTCACACAACCACATGTACACATGCCTGCATTTACACACACATGCATGCACACAACCATACTCATGTACGCATACATACACACACACACACACACACACACACACACACACACATACACACACACAGAAAATAAGTATGAAACTCATAGTAGCCCTGAGGAGTCAATGTGCTGCAATCTTTAAGTTACTGCAGTCAGTGGCTGATCTTGGCTGCCAACTTGAAACATCCAGGAAGAGGGAACCTCAGTTAAGAACTGTCCTCATTGGGTTGGCCAGTGGGCATGTCTGGGAGGCATTTTCTTAATGCAGTTGATGAAGGATGGTCTAGCACACTCCCTAGGTGTGGGGGGGCTCATCTATATATACATATAAATACATATGTACACACACACACACATACACACTAACTGAGCATAATCCTGAAAGCAAGCCAGCAAGCAGCCTTCCTCCATGGTCTCTTCTTCAGTGCCATCCCCAGGTCCCTACTTGAGCTCCTACCTTGACTTTCCTAGTGATGACTTATGACCTACAAGTAGAAATAAACTCTTTGCTCCCTTGAAGCTTCTTTGGGTTTTGGTGTTTACCAGAGCCACAGAAAGAAAACTAGAACCATCACCTAAACTGTCACTTTAGGCAAGTATGAGCTGGAAGTACAGAAGAGCCCAGTAGCCCCATGCAGGCTTGTAGAATCGCCCACATCTACATCTGGAGCCCAGCTCCACCGCTCGTAATCTGGCGGATGCTGGGTCAGCATCTTCACCTCAGTGGGAGCCTTTCTCTGCCAAGTGACAGCCACCTCCCAAGATCTTCAAGGATAAAGGAAGCCATTTGTGAATGCCTCACAGCCTGGCCTGTAACACTGGAAACACCACCAAACAGCTACGATGACTATCATTGCTCACGCTTGTGTCAGATTAAAAGCTGCTGTTTAATCACTCTGAGACATCAGGAGACCTGTGCTCTTTTTACTCTGCCACATGAATAGTTTTAGCCAAACATTATTACATTTCTCTGATTGCAGACCCCTTTAATCTTCTGCTTTGCTCTGACAGAGGTTGCCTGGGGGTCAGTCCAACCTCATCAAACCCTCAGTTGATTCAATCACAGCACAGAGAGTTCTGAGTTCTCAGAGCGAGCCATGTTCATGTGGCTGAATCAATGGGAAGGATTTGGGCTCTCTTCTCTGGAGAGGCCTCTGAACTCCATTTGTTCTAAATAATGCTTCATGAGACAGATCCGAGTGCTAATTGAAAGCCTTCCATGCCACGCAGTTTATACAGAATGAGATCTGAAGTCTCCTCAAAAGCCTTCCAACACTTGCCGCATTTTAACGTGAACCTAACATACTGAAACTGTCTCCAAAATTTGAAAGTTTAAATGTATAGATTTTCTTAAAGTGAGATTGATTTGAATTAATTTTTTTGAAATGCAATCCTTAATAGAATGTCGCTGTAGAACATCTCTATTTCATCACGTCTCTGACAACTGAGAAAGGTCTCGCTCATACTTTTGAATTAGAAAGGGTAATAAATGTGCAAACCTGACTTGAGATGGGTTTATTACCCCACCAAAGGTGCCAGAAGGAAGCTTCTAATTAAGCAGTAATATCAACAGACGGTGAGCTTGGGAGTGTGTGCTGCTAGTGTGCAAGGATTTGAAGAGTGTTAGGAGGCTCTGCCAGTCATTAGAGGTTTGCCACCACATCTCACAGCCAGCAAGCTACTACAGAGCATCCCTAACTCCTCATAACTTCTTAGCATCACCAGGCTAAACCTTCAAACTCACCAAAATTAACCTGGATTCTTTCTTTCAATACACTCTACAACTTTAAGAGCTGGGGGAGGGGTGGAGGAAGGCGGCCAAGGAGAAATGCTTCTGAATCGTATTCTAGAGAACTCTGGACATTTTCATTAATGCAAGTAGCGCAAGCCACACCAGTGTAAGACAGTCAAACAGGTTAGAGGTTGTGCATTCTCGGCTGATAAACTTCTATTCATCCTCTAGGAAAGCTATTGTTGTCCTCCAGGAAGCCTTCCTTGATTGCCTCAGCTCATGGCAGGTTACCCCACCATAGCCAATGTTGCTATCCTGTGTCAGTCCAAAGTGCCTGGAGCACCATCTGGTCAGTGTGTTTACCTCATTTGGTGTAAATGTTTAAGGTTTGATATTATTACACTGGGCATGTTATTAAGCTGGGTATGGTGGCACATGTAATCCCAACATACGGGATTAGAGGCAGGACAAACAGGAGCTCAGGGCAACCTCCGGCTTCATAATGAGTTCAGAGTCAGCCTGAGCTACATGAGATCCGGTTACAAAAATAAACAAATAAATTTAAATGTTAAAAGATCTGGCATTATCCATTTGTACCCCAAGTGTTTTTACGCTCCTGAGAATGTAACAAGGGCCCCATGGGTTGTTGTGATCATATGTGGAATATGAAAACCTTTAAGACCTATAACCAGAGAAGAAAAACCAAATGTTTGAGGTGAGGCCTGGGGAAGTTCCAGCCACAGAGGTCAGATGGGCACAGGGTTTGAAGGCCTCATGTGAAGAAGAGCCACACATTGTTGATGAGACTAATTTAACACTACACTAGTGGGTCCTCCAGTCCTGATTAAGGATCCATGTGAGTCTCAGAAGGACTCCACTGACTCCTCATAAGTTAATAGCATTCCAGAATATAACTCAACTTTGTTTAAAAAATATAACTGAATTGACTCCAGCAACAATGACATAAAATTCACAATTTCCAGCATCTAATTAGTAATTACAAGGCAAGAAAAAGAAAGTCCCAAATGATTGTAAATGCCAGTCAATAGAAATAGAATCAGAAATGACAGAGATGATGGAACTAGTGAAGAAAAGAAAAACTAAAGCAGCAGTTATTAAATATGTCTCCCATGTTCAGCAGAGTGGCAGAAAACATGGGCCACATAAACGCAAAGTGTGGACAAGACACAATGGAGTCACAGTATGGTAATAAATGTAATCATACTGAGTGAGTGAGTGAGTTAAGAGCTGAGACAATGCAGAGTTGGCTGAGCATATGACTACAGAAATAATTCAGAGAGTGGCTCTGATGCTAAATGCTTATTTCTCACGTTCTGTGGAACAATGGAAAACCCTGCACAGAAATTCCAGAAATCTGCAGAAGGGTCACCTCCACTCCAGCTCCATACTGACATGCACATGTATAATGCTACGTGAGGCCAAAGAATGACCAGCCAATAGAGAGGAAACAGGGGCTATAGGAAGTGGTTCACAGGGGCTACAGGAAGTGGTTCACAGGAGCTATAGGAAGTGGTTCACAGGGGCTACAGGAAGTGGTTCACAGGGGCTACAGGAAGTGGTTCACAGGGGCTACAGGAAGTGGTTCACAGGGGCTACAGGAAGTGGTTCACAGGGGCTACAGGAAGTGGTTCACAGTGAAAGTCTCCAACAGTAAATGGGAATTCCTCCCACCTGAAAAACAAGACCATTCTGAAGCCTACAAGTAGCATCTCACTGGAACTAAAAGGGTGGGGACTAGAGACAAAAACCTCATGAGAGTTCTGGCCTTCATGTGCACACAAACATGTGCACAGGCACCCCCATGCACAGGTGCACCTGCATGCATAAACATGAACACACACACTTGCACGCACGCATGCAAGCATGCATGCACTCATGCACTCACTCACTCACTCACCAAGGAAACACATAAATGATAAAAGCACAATCTGAGGTGAGGGCCCCTCAGTGGAATTGATTCATTGTCTCACCAGTATTAACAACTTTAATGTCTTTCTTTTGATCCTTTTTTCTTAAATTTCTAAGAATTTAAAGAAATAGTTAATACTCACTAAATACTAAAGTTAAAGAATTAAATTTTAAAAACAGAAACAAGCTATTTAACAATATAGACAAAAGTGTTGATGGTGCATCCCTTTCAGGAAAACATTAAAAGTATAACCTATAAAAGTCACATTTACATACACAGAAATATTCATGACCAAATATACAATATACAGGTAGGAGAGAACACTTTATATTCATCTAAACTCTCTTTGTATGAGTGTATGTGTTAAATGTATGTGTGAACACAGGCACAAGGTTACAGGATTTTTTTTTTTAGTTATAAAGTAGGACAATGTCTCCCAAACAACATAAAACTGTCAAAGAATTTCCTAAAACTTGCATTTGAAGGGAAACCATCACCGGAAGCAAGGTCATATGAAGTTAACTTGATTGTCCATCTCCTCAGGGAGTGGCCAGTCCCCCTTGCTTGTTCAATAGTCTGGCTATCAGCGTCAGGAGCAGCCATACCCATGGTACTCGATTTATACTCAACTTTTTATACAACACAACAAAACATGCAATAAACCCAACTTGACAGTAGTTGAGACTAAACAAAATATAAATAATCATGAAGGTATTGAAAGGACCGGGGGACTTGAGGACACTAGCAAGCTTTGTGTAAGGAGACCGCTTGTTTTTGTGAAGAAGTGGACAATGTAGAGGCCCCTCCAGTGCTGGCTAGCTGGCACTCAGGCTCCTTGTCTAGAAAATGGAGCACAATGGGTCCTCCCTACCCTGGTTTTTCTATCCTGTTGCTGTGACAAAATACCCTGAAAAAAGCAACTTAAATGAAAGGGGATTTATTGTAGCTCAGACCCTCACAGCAGGGAAGTGAAGGCAACAGGAATTTGAAACAACTGGTCACATCATGGCCACACTCGACCGCAGAGAAGCAAGCTAGTGTGCTCATTCTTGTGAGAAGTGAACTAGCATGTGCGTGCTTGTGAGAAGTGAGCTAGCGTGTGCGTGCTTGTGAGAAGTGAGCTAGCGTGTGCATGTTTGTGCTCAGTTCACCCTTTTCCTTTTCTTCTATAGTCTATGACTCAACCCCAGGGAATAGTGCCATCTACCACGGGTAGGTTTTCCCATTTCAATTAACATTATTGAGAGAGACAGACAGAGACAGACAGACAGACAGACAGACAGAACTGACTGAGATAGAGAGAGAGAGAGATCTGACTTCAGCAATGCCTAGCTAAGACTCTATATTTAGGTGGTCCTAAGTTGTATCAGGATGGTAATCAACACTAACCATTGTACCCTCTCTCTTCCTTAGCTCACCAAATCGAATTATGGCAAAAAGCAGGTGATGTAATAGATGTAAACCTAATTTTCAATTCAATAATCACAAGCGCAGAATGAAGCAATTCTATTGTGTGACTGAGGCTATTAACAGTCAGCAGCAACTTATTAATACTTCTGGTGTATTCTGATGAATGCTTACAAAGCAAGAAAATAGGAAACATTTGCATCTTAAAGAGCAAACCACCTTCTATTCATACCATTGAGTACTCACAGACAGTGGCCAAGAGAATTGTCACCTACCCATAAAGGCAGATGGGCTGATTCCAGGGCTCCTACCCTAAAATATCACCTTTCCAGGCTGGCATGCTAGAAAGACCATTCTGAAGCCATACAAACTCAAGTTTAATTATCAGGTAGGTGACAAATGATGCATTATTTAATTTCACAGGGCTCGAGTTTCATCCGCTATGGAATGAAGATGATAAGACCTCCCCCAAGGATTGCCATGACATATAAACAGAATAAAATGTCTCATGTCCTTAACAGTCTGAGGCACACACCAAGCACCTAACACATGCTCACTCTCCCTGTTGGTGTGGGCTCTCATGACTTTCCCTAACTCATAATACTCAATGACACATATAGAAATCAGCAGCTAACTAGGATGAATAGAGAGAGGGGCATAAGCCTCACAATGTCCAAATTGTCTCACAAAAGGAAAAAAAAAAAACCAACCTATCAGAACAGACAAAATCTTCCAAAAAGTTAAGACATAAGTAACAGTAAACCATGCCGTGGCTCTGCTTAGTGAAAAGCTCTATTTTAAAAATGCAGATGAAAAGATGAAGATGGGGGTCCCATCTCCCACACTAGCTCTCTGCAGGGCTAAGCTATTTGGATCTCAGCAGTGTGTTGGGTTAACACATCACTGGGAAATGCAGCATCTTAAGGGCCTGAGCTAGCCTGCACTGAGGTCAGCAGGACTGCTGCGGCAGGTGATTGGAAGTGTTGGAAGGATGCTGGAGAGCTGAGCTCTGTCTCTTCAAATTTCTATCTCATTTAACAGATAAGAAAGCTGCATTGTAAAGACAGGAGCTGGGCAAAATGGTCACACAGTAATCTGAGCCCAAATCAGGCCTTCACCCTTCCTAGGATCGCAGGGCACCGATCTGCTATGCTGTCAACGTTTACAGGACTTCCTGTGTACTTGAGAGACACTGTTTTTTTCTGCAATAAGCAATATTGATGGCATCGTTTCAATGCTCGCTACTTAAAATGTGTCACAGTAAAAATTACAGAGGAATGGCCTTGGCATCGGTATCTTTAAAGGTTTGGTCTCACACAAGAAGAGAGAAAGAAAATTCATTTCAAATGATGGCCAGCCTCTGAGCTCTTCTGCTGCATTGCTTAGAACCTGCATCTACACAGCTCCATGTTCCGTACCCTGGCAATAGGCAGTAAAGATGCCGATTTCTATACAATGGACATGTGGGAGGCGGGGATCCCACAGTGGAAGAACCTTGTGAACACATCACACTGCATGCTGATGCTAGTCTCTCGTGGAATGTAGGCAAATCTGGCCTGTGTCCTACAAAGTTCTTTGCCATAACTCAAACAAGAGAAAAAATACAAAGAAAATAAAGTGATAATAGGCAGGCAGGGCTATTATATTCTTATAAAACTTGGTAACAGCAACAAGTTGGTGGTCTCTAGGTAAACATGAGGAGAAGTAAAGGCGCAATGGAGTTTGGATCCATCCCAAATGGCACATTACTGGGAAATGCGGCGTTAAGGGCCTGAGCTAGCCTGCACTGAGGACAGCACAGCTGCTATAGCAAGTGGCAGAGGTGCTGTGATGTCCTGGCCAAATGAGCTTTGGTTTTGTTTGTTTTGTTTTGTCTTGTCTTGTTGTTTTTGCCACCAGGTCCACCACCACCTAGATTTCTTCTCTAGCGATTCCTCACCAACAATTTAGTTAATTACCATGGGTTGGAACTTGAGTCACCGCAAAGGCTGAGGTTGGCCCCGCCCTCGAGGACCATTTGAAAGCAATGTATTTCAGCAAGATGTGGTGTTCATGTAGATAGCAAGTTCTTAATAGAATCTGGGAAGATGTTCTTTGGCAGAATGCGATTTTGTAGACATTTTTCATTATGATAGATGTGGCATTACAGCCGTTATAAAAAAAATTTCAAGCTGTGTTGCGGCTTTGTCACAAGTATTATAAATCACTCACTCGTATATTAAAGTCTGGAAAGCAACTGGAGAGAAGGGAGAAAAAGCTCAACTCCTATTTACAGACCAGGTATAATTTGGCATTATTCTTAAAGGTTCAAGGCAGCTTAGAGAATCTGTATTCGGTGCTTATGTGAGGGTCAGGGGATCACATTCCATTACAGCTGAGACAGAGGGGAAGCGTCCATGCAGTAAGTTAACATTCTTTCCCATAAATTCTAAAACGAAGGCAAAGAAAGACTGAGCGCTGAGTTGAGTCAACAAAGAACAGTGAGGCCTACTGCCAGGAGGGAAATTAATTGAAAATTAATAAGTATATACACGAGGAGGAATTGGGTGCCACCTAGGAAACTGACTTTACTTGATAGACGCAGGTGTACGTTGGTGCCACTCTCTTCTGCATTTTTAGACAGATAAATGTGTAGCCATGTTCTATAACTCCAACTGTGTCCAGAACACGCTAAGCTGATGCTGTTCCAAGTTTAGGGATAATCTCTGTCTCTCAAGACCATATCAACATTTGAAAATTTTAAAGGCAATAGAAAGAGAAGCAGAAAGGCAGATTGCAAGCCTGCTTTTTCTAGTCTATCAAAATCTATTATGATATGTCTCCAATACCCGGCTGCCTCACGAGTTTAGGATGAAGAGCTTCTGGCATTCGAGTTCTCATTGGTGAGGGCACAGGAGTGAGAGCTGGGAGCTATCACCACTATCTGCATCAGCATATTGAGGTGGCTTCTTCTCTCAGGGAACAGGAAAAAAAAATGTCTGAAGAAGGACACTGTCATCAGGCCTTGTCAAGGTACTGGTGGCATCTGATGAGCAGGCCACATGTGCTGGCAAACAGCTAACAGCACAGATTCAGATATACACACAAATACATATATTCACAGAGAGATACACACACACAGATACATATATACATACATACATACATACATACATACATACACACATACATACACACACACAGAGACACATATACAACAAAGCCTCATCTATCCCCCTCTCCCAAAGCCACAGAATAGACACAGAGAACCTGTGTCTTCAATTTGCCAGGCATTCCTTCCACTCAAGACAGGTGATCTGACCTCTTTTTATTGGTCTTGTTAAAGGGATCATTGGGACCTGAGGTGAATTCTGACTCCAGCCTCCAGTTCATTTCTTGAGACATAATTATTTGCTGAGTTTTTTTTTCAGACCTTCATATTTCCAAACAAAAAAAATCAGTCTAAACAGAAGAATGTAAGCATTCTTCATTTTCCTCAGGGAAGAACTTGGAATACCCTACAGAGTTGGACTACCTTGCAGGCTTAGAGTTTCCCACAGGGTCAGGATACTGTACAAGGAACTGCACTGGCTTTTCTTGAGAGGCATGGTTACCATCTGCCACAAGCAGCAACTTCTACTCCTGTGGGAAGAGAGAGCATCTCAGGGAGCCTGGGCCTGGGCAGCCTGTGCAACAGCGTATGAGTGTTGCAGAGGACCTTCCATAAGGAAAACTGCAGGAAAGCAATGGACAAGAAGTGCGGGGGGCTGGGGGGGTGAGACCAAAGAAGCCTCTGGCCCAACGGCCTCACGCAGTTCTCAAGTGATTTTCATCTCTGGTTACTTAAATGTTACTAATATGCAATCTAACCAGACTAGCCAGCTATGGCTACATCATTAAATCAGCATCCCATCAGCAATTTTCCTTCCGTCTGTGGATCTTGGTCCAAAATGTGCAGCACATCAGAGAAAAGGTGCATTGATTCTGTTTTTAACAGGAAGTACTAGTTTTCCTTATGACTATGGCCCAGCTGCACCGCTTTTGGGCACACACCCAAAAACTCTCTCTCACAGAGATACTTGCACAACCGTGCTTCTGATGTCCTCTTTGTGGTATGTAGACAATGGAATCAGCCTCGCTGTCCATCAACAGATAAATGGATATAAAATGTGGCACCTATGTATAATACAACTGTATTTGCCCACGAAGAAAGCGAAATTTGCAAGAAAATATATATAATGTCTCCTTTCTGATTTCTGTAGCCATCTTCAAAGGTTCCTCACGCAATTTGAAAGAGCATGGCCTATGCCCCGAGTCCACCCCTGGCCAATCTCAAACCTCATGGACCAACAGTCGTTCCTGGCTGCTGCTTCTAGGCTCTCAGAGTCCCAGAGAAGTCTAAGAGGCTGCGTGTTCTTTGCTTGTAACAGGACGTTGGTTTCTCACTTCTAAAAGCAGACCTTTCCTCTGATTGTATTAAATCAGAGGCAGAGACAAAGATAGTGGCGTGTCAGGGTGGTGCATCTGGGAGCGGCACAAATCTCTGGTACAGAGACAGGAAATCTCACCTCCCTCGGCACAGAGAAGACAATCTGAGTTTCCTGGCTTCCCCTTTCCTGGCTACTCATTTAGACGGACTATCTGGTGGCCACCAGTTCGTCCATTGCGTAGCTGCCGGGTGGGATTGAGCCCGCTTGCAAGCTCGAGTTTCCCGCTTTAACTGAAACACAGAAACCTTAGTTACGTTTCCACCTCAGCCCTGCACAAAACGGATCATTTAATTAGAAAGAAAATTCCCCCGCTAAGGTAAACAAGCAGCCTTTAAACAGCTCTATATACCTAGGGTTTCGTGATGCTCTCCAAGGAGATGTGTACAGAAATTATAAATATCTAAAAATAATGCTATGGGTTTTTTTTGGAGCTTAAAAGGCCTCAAGTCTGAGTGAATGAAAGTGGAGCACAAGAAAATAAGAGGAGGTTAAGGCCAGATGTGGTGGCGCGTGCCTTTAATCCCAGCACTCGGGAGGCAGAGGCAGGTGGATCGATGTGAGTTCGAGGCCAGCCTGGTCTACAAAGCGAGTCCAGGACAGCCCAGGCTACACAGAGAAACCCTGTCTCAAAAAAAAGAAAATAGAGGAGGTTTAGTGGCATTAGCAGGCCTGCGTAACTGAGCGCTTCGGTGCACTCTGGCTTCTACAACCAGCATGGCTGGAGCTGTTAAGTTGCATTGTGGGAAACCAATAGTAGGGCCTGTTGAGCTCCATTCAAGCCCTTCCAATATTCCTGCTGTTTCCGCCGCTTCCTTGTGTTTAGGTTGGGCAGTTGGCCCATCTCTGTGCTGAACTTCTCCCTTCTCCTCCTCTCTGACACTTTTGTTAGGCATCTGCGTTGACTGGAGCCTCACAGTGAGATGAGGCGGGGAGTTCTGCCTGGTGATAATGGAAGGGGGCAGGGGCCTAAAGACACTTCCCCAGCTGGCTATTTGAGGTCCTGTGAGGTAAGAAGAATGAGCCCCACCCCCAAGGCACCCAGGAAGCAGGAGGGGCTGTGTTTGCAATCCCTGCCATCTCTTAGTTTCACGCTTCTTAGGATTCCCCGGGATTTAACCGCTGTAAGCCAGACATCAAAATCCTTTTGTAAACTGCCTCTGAATAATGCAGCAATGGCACACCGAAGCTAAGCCCGGAGATCATTACAGTGAGAGGCTGCAGTATTAAAGCTAGAGGCTTTTCTTTTTTCCCAGAGAAGTTTTGCCATTTGTATCAGGCTCTTTAATAGTGTCTAATTGACGGATTTCAATTATCAAGGAACACAACAAAAGGAAGATCTGCTACCTACGAGCTGAGAAGCCTTCTTGTGAAGGGAAAAGCTCTTTATCGTTAAACTGGGGTCCAACCTTTGGCCCCGGTGAAGAATTTCACTCATCCACCTAGATGATTAAAAAGAAGCCCAGAAGGTAATGAGGGAATTTCTGCCAGCGCCAGCTGGCATGGAGTGGTTTTAAATAAAGCATGAATTATTCTCAACTATAGAGACTCTTTTCAGAAGACAGAGAGCCAAGGGGCAAAAGAAGAATTAAACATCGCTGCCTGAGATCCGTCAATTCTCTCAGAGCCTCGACCCCTCCGCGCGATCTGCGTGATCGTCCATCCATACTTCACGTCCTTGTCTCTCTCAGCTTTTCGTTTCCGCATCCTGTGTTCTGCTCAGTTGAAGGGCACTGTGTATCTAGACGCCGACAAAAACTGACGGGCTCACACTAATGGGGAGCTAGTTTAGCGTTACAATCCTGCTTTGAGTGCCTCCTGTATGCCCGTCCCGTAGCAGAGAGGAATTGCTGGGGACCCAACCCCAGAGTCACGACGAGGGAGTACCATTGCTGGAAGATGCACAACAGCAGTGTGGCCAGCGGAGAACTGACCAAATGGTGTTGACTGTCCCATGTAAAATACGAGAACAGTGGTTAGGCGATAGGGCCCACTGTGCTAGGGGTTAGCGTCTCTGTTGTCTCTCTAGCAGGTTTCACATCGTCCAGGAAGGATGCAGGAAACAAGATCCCAACCTGGAGTGGAGTGCAGAGGGTGGAAGGGGGAAGCTGGGCTACAGTAAGATTAAGAACACACCCCGGTCATCAACATGAATATACAGATATTTACAAATGGTTTCTTACAGTGCGCAACACACACACACACCACTTTCCTCCTCTTAAGGGTGTCTTTTCAGGAGAAGTTACTGGTTTCCATGATGCTCGGCCCGTTTGTTTCACGTGGGTCAAGCTTTCTGTGAAAATCACACTGTTTTCAGCGCAATTCCAACTACATGCGGTTTCGTTTTGTCTGTTGAACTCAGAGCTACAATTGTCCTAGGACGGCGCCCTTCTGGGGCATTCTAGGAGATTCTACATAAGCGTTCACATTGTCTGTGAGAACTTTAACTTCTTTTCCAATTAATTTCTTTCTCTTCTCTTTTACTACTGCCTAGAAAGTCTAGAGCCATGTTAAATGAAGGTGTAATGGTACAACATTTTTATTGTTTCTGATGTGAAGGAAAATGTTTGTTCACTCTTTCCCTACCAAATATGGTGATAGCCATCAGTGGGAGTGAGTGTCTCTCCTCCCCCAAAATGGCTTCTACACATTCAGCTCCAAGCAAGTGCCTTTCCGGCTGAGCTCTCTCTACTGACCACATGGCCTCTTTCAGTGAAGCCTTCTGAACCCACAACTTTCTTCTAGGATTTTTTTAAACTAAGAATTCAATCCTGTTTATAGATACAGGATTATTCTGTCCTTACATTTCCCTTTGAGTAACCTTTGGCAGTTTCATGGGTTTTTCATGAAAATTTCCCATTCCATCTAAATTGTTATTTGCTCAACATTTTTATGGTACACTTTATTCTCCTTCTATAAATATTGTTTTTCTATGAATATTCTTAAGCGCATGTCTGTGTGTGTGCCTTTGTGTATGAGTGTATGTGTATGTACATCTTTGTGCGTCCATGCCTATGTGTGTAGGTATATGCACATAAATGCAAGTGCCCATAGGAGCTACCAGAGTCTGCTCCCGCTGGATCTGGAGTTAGGGAGGCTGACTTTACCTGCAGGGCTGGGTAGCATGCATGTTCTTAGACAATGAGCCATTTCTCCAGATTCCCCATCTCCCATATTCTCCTTTTACTCCCTGTATCAGCTGTTGAAGTATCACACTCGGTGTCTGATGTGGTCATTCGTATCTGTCTTTATAGCCAAGGCAGTCTCAGTAGACACACGTCAGCGCTGTCAACCTGGCTAGGAAATAAATGCCTTCAGTGTCATTAACTTTCCACTTTTCTCCAGAGTCGTCTTGTTGATTTCCACTCTAATCTCTATTAATAGCTTTTTCTGCTTGTTTGGGGGCTTAATTTTTTTTCTGGTTTCTTGTGGGCAGAAATTGGTTAATTTACTCTTGCTTTTAAACTCAAACACCTTTATTGTCTTCTAACAAAGCCATTTAGCACTAAAATTTCACCTGAAGTGTTGCTTACTGGCATGTTATAAATTTATGTTGTATTTTCACCTTCTTTCAGCTCGGAATACTTTCTAGTCTCCATTTATTATCTTTTTTGACCCAGGGGTTGTTGAAAACTGTGAATTTAGGTTTGGACAACAGCCAAAACACTTTCATTTATTGATTTCTAAATTAACTTCACACTTGGAATGATGTAAATCTTTTCAAATGTATTAAAACTTGGTTTGTGGTCCATAAGATTTTGATTTTTTTATTTGATTAATGACCTTCACTCAATGGAATATTTTATAAAATTCAGTTAGGTCAAGTTTGTGACAGTATTATTCTAATATTCACATCTTTACTGATCTCTGACTACTCATTCGGTTAATTATGGGAAATTTACTTTATATATTAGACATTTTTGAACAATGTATTTTTAGGTCTTGTTACTAACTACATAAGTGTTTAGACTGGTCATGTGCTCATACGGACTAGTCTCTTCTCAGTAAGATTGTTAGGTCTGAAATCTGCTTTTTTTGGAATAAATAAGGCTCCTCCAGCTTTCTTTGGCCTCACACTAACAAAGTACTGGAGTCTCATCATTTGTGACTATGCCCTGAAAGCTCAGTGTGACCACTCAACTAGCATATACTGAGCTATTGCTCTGGTGTGTGTGTGTGTGTGTGTGTGTGTGTGTGTGTGTGTGTAAGACAGAGAGAGAGAGAGAGAGAGAGAGAGAGAGAGAGAGGGAGGGAGGGAGAGAGATCACAATTCTAAATATTAAAAACCAACTCTTCTTGTAAACTTTATCATTTCTATTTTTAAAAACAAGAAGCTGGTCTCTGAATGAAATCCTCTTGTCCAGGGGTGTTCTTGGGTCATCTCAGCAGGAAGTGTGAAACGGGCCTCTCAAAGCCCACTGTTGTCCTCAGCTAGTGATGCAGGCCAGCACCAGGGCACTCAGACCCTTTCCCTCTCTGTGCTTATCGGTAAGCAATGACAAAGGCACCAATGGGGATTCTAATGTTCTAGATGCATCTTAATGAAAGGTTAATTTGCAAATCAAAGTTGTCAAATACTGAGACTGCATCTTCTCCTCCATCCTCACTTGTTCCTGCCTTTATTTAGAATATGTTTCTACATGAGCAACACTTTGTCATTGCTGGGGGGAAAGGGTGTAGTGCATGGTTTTTGTTGTTGTTGCTGCTGTTGTTGTTGTTGTTGTTGCTGTTGCTGTTGTTGCTGCTGTTGTTGTTTTTGTTTTTTTTTTTAATAAAGGAAAATGTTTAACTGGGGCTGGCTTACAGCTGCAGGGGTTTAGTCCATTATCGTCACGGTGGGAAACATGGCGGCATGCAGGCAGACATACTGGAGAAGAAATTGAGAGTTCTATATCTTGTTCTACAGGAAGCAGCAGAGGAGACTATGTGGCCATATTAGGTGTAGCTTGAGCATATAACTCAAAGCTCACCCCCAGTGACACACTTCTGTAAAAAGAACTTTGGGGGGGGGGGTCCTATCTTAATTGTCTCTTAGGCTTATTGCCTCTGTCTGCTAAACTAGGCCTACTCTTGGAAGCCTCTAGCCTCCGTACAATCTAACTTAGGCCCAGAATGTTTTTAGCCTCTGAGACTTACTGCTTAATAAACTCACCATTTCTTGTCTTATTGAGCTCTGGGCTGGCTGGTTCAATTAGTTGTTCTGGCCCAAACTCCTCTCCCAGATGACTTATTCAATCTGGCTTTTCTCTCAGCCTCTGAATTGTTCTGCTTGACCTCAAACTAACTCCAGCAATCTGTTCTAATCTTCTGGCTCCTTCTCATTCTCTGGCTCATTCTGTCTTCACCTGGGTCTAGCTTGTTCTCACATTCAACCTCTCTCTGCAAAACTCTACCAGTAAAACTGCCTCCTCTCCCTTTCTCCGCATCATGCATGCTATGTTTGTGCAGATGCATGTGAAAAGAATGTGTGTGCACATGTGCCCATGTGTATGTGGAGGGCAGAAAATAACCTCTGATATTGTTCCTCGGGACACTATCAACCTGGGGGGGGGGCGGTGATGGTGGTAGTGATGGTGGTGGTGATGGTGGTTTGGGTTTGGGTTTGGGTCTTCCTATCTTTGAGATTACAAACCTGTATAAACTCAAGCTTTAAAAAAAAAACAACATGAGTTGAAAAGTAGGAATATATTGTATAAAAAGGTGTCTTATTTAAATAAATAAATAAATTGACTCAATCTCACTTGATATTTTTGTTATATATCCGTATTTCCTGAAAAAAAAGGGGAGTTGGAAATTTTTTATTCAAATAAGTAATTTTAATCAATTTCATTTTATACCATTGTTACATATCTGTATTTTCTCAAATGTGAAAGTACTTAGAATTCATATCTTCATAATTACAAAGCATGCACTGTACTGACAGAGCCATCTCCCTAGTCTAAACATTGCTTTTCTTAAACAGTCATACAATCCCTGCCTTCCAACTGGCGTCTTTAAACCATTTACATTTAATGTGATTAATGGTATTATTATATTCAATTCTATCACATTGTTCTTTGCCCTCCATTGGTCTCACCTATTATTTGTTTATTTCACTTTTTCTGTCTTCTTTTCAGCTAACTAAATATTTCATATTATTTATGTTCTTTGTTGATTATTAACTACAACTTTTTGTGCTGTTATTTTAGTGTTTGTTTTAGATATACAACCTCATCACAGTCTATAAATAAATACTTTATTTTATGTATATGAGTGGTTTTCCTACATGTCTGTCTGTGTTACTATGTGATTGCTTAGTGCTCAGGGAGGCCAGATGAGGTCATTGGATTCCCCTGGAGCTGGAATTACAGATGGTTGTGAGCCACCACGTAAGCTGCTGGCAACCTAACCCTGGCCCTTCCTATAACAGTCAGTATTGTTACCTCTGAGCTATCATCCTAGGCCCTAGTCTATTGGGGGATGTTTGTGTACTGTATATATAAATGCTGGTTTCTGTACCCAGAGACCTTGTCGCAGTCCAGATGTTGGCATCTCTTGACGAAGCATCTTCTGTCTCAATGCTGTGTAAAAATTGTCTCCATGACGTCTGATTGGTTAATAAGGAGCTGAACAGCCTATAGCTAGACAAGTGAGTTAAGACAGGACTTCTGATCCCAGGAGGGGGTTCCAAGTAGAGGAGAAGAGAAGTAGTCATGAAGGAGTCACCATGAGGACAAGGATTGAGTGGAGCAGGAACAGCCAGGGTGAAACTAAGATGGCAGGACACACGGCTGGGAAGTAGCAGGCCGGCATGGTCAGGTTAGAGTAGGTATCTGCCCAGCTATAGTGCTTCAAGCTTATTAGCAAATATAATAGGCCTCTGTGTCATTATTTGTGAGCTATAGAGGGTATTGGAAAGCCCTAATTTTACACTAGTATTTTTACAATTCTTAGAATCTACTGGAAACAAGTCCTCTCAACCTTGGTATTTTTGAAAAAGCCTGTTTTTTTTTTTCCTTATTCTGTTTGAAAGGTGTTTTCTCTAGATCTAGAATTCTTAGATTGACAGAGTCTCTCTTCAGAACTTTAACATAACTTCTGCTCTTGTCTCACTCAACAAGAAATTTGCTGTCATCTTTGTATGTGTTCCTTTATATGTACGTTCTTTTTTCTCTGGATACTTTTGAGGCTTTGTTAAACACCAGTTCTTGGCATTTTGACTGACATCTAGTGAAGTTTTCCTTGTGGTTCTGCAGTAGGAGGTTTACAGAAATTCTTAAGAGTTGTGCATTTAGAGCTCTTACCAGTGTGAAGCCATTGTTAGTGTCAATAGTTTCATGTCCACTCCTGCCACCTTTGGGGACTATGTGTGCATCCAGCCACAGGAAATTGCCCCATGGTTCAACCAAGGCTCTATTCATTCTTCGCCTCATCTCTTCTCTTTGTGTGTCATCTTACATGCTGAATGGTTTTGTGTCAACTGAGAATAAGCTAAACTCATCTGAGAGGAGAGAAACTCAATTTAAAAAACACTGCTAAAAGATCAGGCAAACTAGGAAGGTATTTTCTTAGCTAGTTTTTAATGGGGGAGGGCAGGGGAAGGGCCCTGCCCAGTGTGGGTGGTCCTATCCCTGGACTGGTGGTCCTAAGCTCTATAAGAAAGCAGGCTGAGAGCTGGAGAGATGGCTCAGCAGTTAAGACCACTGACTGCCCTTCTAAAGGGCCTGAGTTCAATTCCCAGCACCCACATGGCAGCTCACAAATGTCTGTAACTCCAAAATCTGACACCCTCACACAGACATACATGCAGGCAAAACACCAATGCACATACAATAAAAATAAATAAATAAATTATATTAAAAAAAAAGAAAGAAAGGACACAGGCTGAGCAAGCCATGAGGAGCAAGTCAGTAAGCAACATCCCTCTGTGGCCTCTGAATCAGCTCCTGCCTTCTGCACAGTTTGGGTTCCTGTCCTGACTTCCTTTGATAATAAACAGCGATGTGGAAAGTTAACCTAATAAACTCTATCCTCCCCAAGGTTTTGGGGTTTGATTGGTTGGTTTGTTTGGTTTGGTTTGGTTTGGTTTTTGTGATGGTGCTTATCATTGCAATAGAAACTCTGACTAAGATACCATATGTAATTTCTACATGTTCAAGTTCACTAGCTCTACATAACAGTAAATTTTACTTCTTGAAGTTACATTTGAATGGCATATATATCATATACAAGTGAAACCACTATTCAACTTTTCAATTATATACATTATAGTTACGGTAACTATCTTAATATGCCATTTTTGGCTAATTCTAACATCTCCCAGTTCTGGGTGATATTTGGTTTTGATTTGGTCTTCTTCCTGGTTGTGATTTCCAATTTCTTTGCCTGTCTAGTGATTTTTTTTTTATTAAATGCAAATATTCTGAATTTCACATCATTGAATGCTCCCCATTCTCTCATTTCTTCTGATATTCTCACATGTTTTTTTTTTCTTCTGGTATGCAGTTAGTCACACTAAAACAGTTTTCTTACGACTCATTAGAAAAGGCTGGAGCAGCAGCAAGTCTTAGGATGGTCATTCTGTGGGCTCTGCCCAGAGTACACTGAATGCTGAGAAATAAAACCACAATTCTCTACCCTCTTTGGGCACTGTTAGCTAGCATTTATTTTGGTGGTTCTTTCTCGGCCCTTGGGTAATTTTATCACCCTGTGTACCCACCACTACCCAACTGAGCCCTCAGGGAATCCTCGGAAGGTCTCTGTCATTCTTGTTCTGTTCCTCCGAGTACATCCTCAGTGCTTGAACATCAAAGGTTGAGTCATGGAGGTAGCGCTATGATGAAACAACAGAGCCTTTGAGAGTGGGGCCTGCCACAGGGAGAAAGCCCTCTTGTAGAAGGTAATGGGACTTGAGGCACTTCCTTGCTCTCTGCTGCTTTGTGGCCATGAGATAAAAATTTCTCTTTAGGTTTGTTTCAGACAGGAAGTGGGGCGAATCTTTCATCTTGGCTAGACGTGAGGGTCCCTAGCTCAATCTCTTTCTGTCCTACTTTTGCTGTTAATCATGGATACTTACTATTTGCCCACCAGTTGAAAGATACACTTTCTAGCACTCACTTTCTAGTACTTTCCATTAGTCCATATTAACTCAAAGAAATACTGTTGCCTTAGCTATGAGTACTGTGGCCTCTGTGCACATTATGCTGGATGAACTCATATTTATGTGCTCATAAATGCTGGATATTGCACTGACTGTTTCTGTTAGTTTATTTTTCCATCTATAAATTGAAACTTTAAAACCTACTTTATGTGACTATTGTTGAGATGAGATGCTGTCACAGGTAAAACCGACATAAATAACAGGAAGTCCATACTTGGAGATTGATGTGACTATTACTGGACTTCCTGTTCTAGGATACTCTTCCTCCTTCCCAGCCTCCACACTCTTTATTCCGGATCTGTTCAGCCTTGATATTTCTTGACTGTGCACCACAGTGACAGATTATGCTTTAAGTTAAGTCTCAGGCCCTGTGACAGCTGAGTCACACCATCAAGAGCCTGTGTAGTGAAGATGAGTCCCAGGCCTAAAATACCAGAGTGTGTGGGTGATCTCTGCAGCCATTGTTGACAAGTACCTGTTAGATATTTTTACTTTTTTCCAAACAAGCCTCTGCCACTTACTTTTAAGAAGACTTACGTCTCCCTACACTTAAGAGGTCAAGCATACCTGGGGTCCCACCTAGGATTGCTCATGTTGTTCTTCGAATATATTTAGGGAGCTTTTATCACTGTACAAACACTGCACATCATAAAGATGTTACGGGTCACCAACAAGTGGGAGTGAAGCCCAGAGAAGGAATGCCTTTGGCTACAAAAACATCCAATGTGGCTGGAAAAAAAATCAGCTCTGAAATTCACCAGTTCTATAATGGAACTGAGAATCACCTCCCCAACAAAGGCTCTCTGTAACATTTCTCCTGGGAATATTGTTTCATTCCCAGAAAGAACTACTGCTCTTGGAACTAGAAACAATAAACTAATGGAACTGAAGATTATTATTTGTTTCAGCCAAAACTGTGGCCAAATTCCAGGTCCACTATTAAAAGTATCATTATATTGAGTGAGTTACTTGACCCACTGAGGATTGGGAGGCTCAGACCCACCTGCTCATGTGAGCCCAAATTAAGGTTAGCATAAAATATAAAGTGTCCTGTATCTACTACATCTCCAGGAAATGGTCAGCAGTATCACCATCATCACCACTGCCATAAGCATCATCATCAAGGCCATCATCACAGTCGGTACTGGTTGGGGTAGCAGTACATCTAACCATTTGAAATCCTTCAGGACAACATTGCTCAACAGACTCTTTCATAATGGTAGGACTCCATGTCTTTGGTACCTCATGAGGTATACACATGGTTATGTTGCATAGCAAAGCTCTAATAAGAATCACTCGATGGGAAAATTCAAACATTGGCCTTCTCTATATCTACTGGAAAAACATTCCAAGGGTCAAGTATGCAGGAACACTCACCAGGAAGAGGTGACTGCTTACATCTCAGCTCTGATGATCTGCTCCAAGATACACAGTCGCTCCCTCAATGCCACTGGAGTTTTATTTATGTTGCTGTGATAAAATGATCTGATGAAAAGCAACATAGGAGAGAAGGTTGTTTTAGCTCACAATTCCAGGCTATAACACATTATAGAAGGGAACTCAGGACAGGAACTCGAAACAGCTAGTCACATCAGATCCACAGTCAGGAGTAGAAAGAAATGAATCATGCATGCTGTTTGCTTACTCATGCTCAGCTCAGCCTCTCTATTCTTTTACAGTCAGGACACCATGCCTAGAGAATGGTACCACCCACAGTGGGTTGGGCTTTCCTAAATCATTTAACATAGTTAAGATGATCCCCTCCTGATGTGCCCACAGGTGAACCCAAAGAAGATATTCTCCCATTGAGACTCTCTTCCCATGTGTCAACTGAACATTAAAACTCAGCATCACAAGGCCCCTCTAAGGGATGCTTTCTCAGAACTCACCTTGCCCCTAACTTCTACATTACTTCTTGGCTTTACTGATGTTCCCTCTTTACTTGCTATGTTGTGATCCTGTCTCCCACTGCCAGCAGGTGAGCTCCCAGAAGGCAGATTCCTTTTTTGCCTTGATCATCGCTTGATCAAAATGCCAAGAATGTGCCTGAAATAATTTAGAGCTCAGTATAATAACATTTTGTTGAAATTCACACCACCAGGCTGTCTGAGAAGAGTCCAGACAGAGCTAACTGTTTATACAGGATAGTCTCCGAAATTCAAAAGCCTCCCTGTCGCTTGCAGCCCCTGACCCTACATGTTCAGACAAGACCTGGCATCCCACAGACACAGCCAACAGGGCTCTAATCTATCCAGTCTGTTACCACTACAAGGCAAGATCACAAGTCCTCCCCCTCTCCTCTCTTGACAATGTCCTCCCTCCTCTGCTCCCCCCCCCCCACCAAGAGAATGTACATTTTTCTTAGCACTATGACAAGTGACTCAGAGGTAATTAAGCAGAGAAGTGTGTCACACAATGCCCACTTACTTAAAGAATTAGTGCTACTTGTTACTGGATTATCTGGCAAGAAGGAGGAGGAAGAGGAAGAGGAGGAAGGAAGAAAAAGAAAATGAGGAGAAAGAGGAGGAAGAAGAAGAGGAAGAGGAGGAGGAAAAATAAGAAAAAAGAAAAAAATGAACTATTCCAAAAGCACCACCTATTACCAAGAAGAATTGTTGGGCCTTGTATCACTGTAAAAAAGAAAAATCTTTTGCCTATACACATTTACAAAGAAACTAAGAAAAATAGTGTAAAAGCATACTCAAAACAACCCTGTTTTTCTTTCCAAAGAACCATGATCTCATTTGGCATAGGTCAAGAAATGAGCAAATAAACTTGAGAATGCAAGACATTTTAGGTGCTATTTAATAATTTTTACCTTTATTTATTTGTGAGTCTATGTGTGTGGGTGCAAGTGTCACAGAACATGTGTGGAGTCAGAGGCTAACCTGTAGGGTCAGTTCTTTCCTTCCACCATGTATGTCCTGAGGTTCAACCTTACGTCGTCAGTCTCGGCGACAAGCGCCTTTACCCACTGAGCTACCTCACCAGCCCTTAAAAAGCACTTTTTAAAAATGTAGGCGGTACAAGTAGAACATTATGATAGGCAGATTTGGGCCCAGGGGTCCCGCTCAAACTAAGGCACCAGCCAAGGACAATACAGGCGGTAAACCTTAAACCCCTACCCAGATCTAGACAATGGACAGAACACTCTCCACAGTAGAGTGGAGAGTGGGATATTACTTTCTCACATACTCTGGTGCCTCAACTTTGACCATGTCCCCTGGAGGGGAAGACCTGGTGGCACTCAGAGGAAGGACAGCAGGTTACCAAGAAGAGACTTGATACCCTATGAACATATACATGGGGAGGTAATCCCCCTCAGGAACAGTCATAGGGGAGGGGAATAAGGGGAAAATGGAAGAGAGGGAAGAATGGGAGGATACAAGGGATGGGATAACCATTGAGATGTAACAAGAATAAACTAATAAAGTAAAAAAATAAATAAATAAATAAAATAAATAAATAAATAAAATGAAGATAGGTCCAACAAAAAAAATAAAAAATAAAAAATAAATAAAAATGTAGGCAGAGATGTACAGAGAAATCTGTCCAGGTCAGAGTGGATATGAGCCATTTACCACCCTTCTTGCATTTCTTTGGCTAGGAGTCATGTCATGACCCTGCCACACCGTGGTTGGGGAGGTAAGTCTCCTCCACATGCCCAGGAAGAAGAGGAAAGCCAGACTGAACTGAGCCCAGAACTTGGGACCACGGCTAATATGAGAACCAATTATTCCCAAGATAATCAGCCCTCACTCGGAATGAACAAAAATCAGAATAAGATCATTATACATGTTGATATTTTTTTTTCTTCACTTAAAACATATCCATATTGCACATTCTCTCAATCTTTGCTCCATCTTTATCCCTGTAGATCTTGTAGGCAGGGTAGATTTTGGGTTGGTGTTCCCGTCCCCTCCACTAGGAGTCCCGTGTGGTTACAGGATGCCCTCTTCCATCTCCATGACCCCTGCTACTTGTCTAACCAATACCTGGCCCAACATGAGACCCTCAACCATGGGAGAGGGCCAATCCCTGACGCGATTAATGATATTCTGGTATGCTTGTAAATAGGAGTCTATCATAGCTGTCCTCTGAGAGGCTCCAGCCAGCAGTGGATTGAAACAGATGCTGAGAATCACAGCCAAACATTAGGTAATGTGTAGGGGGTCTTATTAAAAAAATAGAAGGAAGGATAGAAGGACCTAGACATGACAGAAGCTCCAAAAGAAGGCCAACAGAGCCAACTAACCAGGGCCCAGAGAAGCCTATGGAAACTGAAGCACCAACCAAGGACCTTGCATGGACCGGACCGAGGGCCTCAACACAGATGCAGCTGATGGGAAACTTGGCCTTCTTGTGGGTCCCCTAGTAAGAAGAGGGGAGCTGTCACTAACATGCACTCTGTGGGCTGATTTTTTATCACTTCCCCCTAGGGGGACTACCTCACCAGACCACAGAGGAAGAAAACGTACTCAGTCCTGATGCAACTTGATGAGCTGGGGTGGTTGGTGTGTGGGGATCTCCCGCTTTGAGGAACAGGTGAGGGAGGATGGGGGAAGAAGGATGGAGGGTAGGACCAGGAGGAGAGGAAGGAAGGGGCTACGATTGGGATGTAAAGTTAGTTACTTAATTAGTTAGTTAGTTAGTTAGTTAGTTAGTTAGTTAGTTAAAAACATCCATAGTGTATGTTTAATGAATAAATCATACTTTAGTCACTTAGGCTCTGCTTGGAGCCTGATTAACACCACCCCACCCCACCCCACACCCCACCCCACCCCACCCCACCCTACCCCACCACACCCCTGATTAAACAAGCAAGTGGTTTATCTGTCTGTCAATCACCACAAGCCAAAGGGAAGAAGAGCCAGTTTTTCACAAGGCAGTAGGGCATAAGGTTAAAGAGTTCGCCATTTTAACTTGACCCAGAGATCATGCAGGTCATTTTGGGGTGCCTTCATGGAGAGGCAGGAGGTAACAGAAGGGAGAATTTCCCTCCACTTCTTTAATCTTGGGTCTTGGAAACTCTCTCAAGTAGACATGAGTCTATTTGGAACTCACTGTTGTGCTAGACAGTTCCCATGACAACCAAGCCCCAGATCACCATAAAGTCACCTCCCATGTCCCCAATAACTAGATGCGAAACTGTCTGAAGGCAGAGTGGACTCTCACCAGCTACTGGCTCGTGTATGTCAGAAATGCATGTGATAAAAAGATGCCAAGTGCCTGGTTGAATGAAGGAGAGAGAGATCAGCTCTAGGAGTACAAGCCACAGGCCTCTGAGAGTGGAGGATTATCTGGAGTTTGCAGGCCTGGAAATTTGTTCAGGTAAGAAGTCTGAAATCTGGGTGTAGGTGTGTATGTCTGAAACTCCAGCATTGAGGTACAGATACCAACAGATCCCAAAAGCTCGCTGCCAGTCTAGCCAAAAGAGTGAGCTCTGCATTCAGTGGGAGACCCTGTCTCAAGGCAATAAGGTGGACAATGATAGAAGACGCCACCAATGTCCTGCTCAGACCTCTGAAAATGAGCACACAGACAAGCACAGCCACACACCCATGTGTCTTCTTACACATTATACCAAGGGTGAAGTAATTGACCCTGGCCCAAGCCACCAATCAACACATCATATTTCCCTGGCCAGCACCTGGTATGAGCACAAGCCAAATCCAGAATGAAGAAGCAGATGATGGGATGTGACCAGGTTCTTTCCACTGGATCTGAACCCACCTGGGTATGCACCTGAAGCCCCAACACCATCACCAAGAAACTTATGTAATACCCAGATCGCTCAGATCAAAAGACCCCCCCTACAAAAGACCACCAGGACTCGATACCGATGTAACACACACAGGGTCCTGTCTTATGGGCTCGAGCTCAGGTCACAATCCTTCCTGATGCAACAGGACAGGAGAGTGGCCACATACATTAATACATTTTAAGATAGACAGACAAAACTTTCTCTAGATATAACTTAAAAGGAAAAATACTTCGTCACCTGTTGAACCGAATCGCTACAGGCAAGAGCTGGGGCTTTCCAGCGGTGTCCCGGATCAGGTGACCTGTGTACCATAGTTGGGGGGTCCAGGCTTGCGACTGGGCTGAAAGCTGGAAAAAGCCTTCACCAAGGCCAAACAGCAGCCGCCCCAAAAGCCCTGTAGTTCCTGTGTCATCCTGGTGCTTGTTCAGCACAAGTGTGGGACATTTTAAAAGACAAGGAGGGAGTAGGCAGACCATAGCAATCTTGTTTCCACCCCTCTTAACGCTGCGCGCTCAGGCCATAGAGAGCAGGGGCAGGTGGGGAGCAGGGCGTGCCTGCTGGCTGAGGGCTCAGGCGTTTCGAACCAGCAAGTATTCGATAGCCCCCATGTTCGTGGCAGGGGTCCCCAGAGGGCCTTTCACGCTTGGGACAGGCATGTCTACCAAGGACTCAGCAGCAGCTTAGTGTTTGGTGAGAGAAAAGAACCAAACTTCAGAACTGTGACTATCCTGAGAGCCAGCGGGCTCCCTCATGTTCTGCCAGAAACCAAACTCAAAACAGCCTATGCCATAACAGGGCTCTGCCTGAAGCAAAAACCCAGACCTGGTCTGGAAATCCTACAAAAGATTCTTAGTCGCAGGAGTCACACAAAGACAAGAAAGGAAACAAAGCATAAACCGACAAAATCAGACTTCCTGGTGCCCACAGGTAATGAGACACCGGCATCTCACCATACCGCAGGAGCGCCCCGCTTTGTCTCCCAAACTTGAAGTTGTCCATCAGTCTTAATCAATACTTATATATACAAAGTCCCAATCAATACTATACACGTACACAAAACAGTGGGGCACACAAACACAGTCAGCTCTCTGATTTGAGAGGGAACGCAAGTACTGGCTCAGCCACCAGAAGAGCACTCAAGTAGCCAGATCTGGTAATAAACAGATGTGAGACTCCAAGTCCTCTTGATGGCGGTAAGAGACCCCCTCCTGGTGGAGATCAAAGCCCTCCCTTTTGAGGTTCTGAGACCTCTCTGACAGGGGTCAGAGACCCCTCCTGATGGGGACCCAAGTGCTCCCTGATGAGGATCTAAGGCCTCCTTAACAGGGGTCAAAGACACCCCTCCTGATGGGGACCGAAGTGCCTCCAATGGGATGTGGAGCATCTTTCCAGACTCCTGCAGCCGTTACTATACAGCTAAGTCACTCCTGGATGCCACAGATACAGAAGTCCTGGGACGCCTGCAAACACAGAGCCTTGGCACAGACACATAGACAGACAGTACACTTACACAGACACACACCCTTGATTCGGGGCCCTAGGGATCTGAGGAATCCTGGACGAGTCCCCAAATGTAATACCCAGATCTCCCAGATCATGAGAACCCCCCCCCCCAAAAAAAAGACCACCAGGACTCGATACCAATGCAACATACACAGGGTCCTATATTACAGGCTCAAGCTCAGGTCACAATCCTTCCTGATGCAACAGGATAGTAGAGTGGTGCCGGGTTTCAAGGGCAGTGGGTTTATAAAGGGGGAAACCCATAAGCAGAGCGTGTGGGTCGCAGGAATGTCAACCTTTAGGCAGGTTGGGAGGAGGCTGGATCTCAAGGGGAAGTTGTAGGTCACAGGAATGTTGACTTTCAGGCGGATTGAGTGGAGTTTCTGGGGACTGCTGGCAGGTGCAGTTTACAGCAGTACGTGGTCAGTCCCTGAATGCAGGGAGAAGGGTCACCTAGGCGACAAGTTCTCACAGAACATACCGACCATGGCATTAGTTACAGGACATACAGAACATGGCGTTAGTTTGGTTCTTACATCTACAAACTGGGGGAAGCTTTGTGCTGGCTTGAGCTCAGGAAAAAGCCTTCCCCAGACTCTTGGTCCCTGGGAAGTAGCAACTGCCCCATTCAGAAGCAGTCTGTCCAGGGAAGCACATTCCTCTAGGAATGTCAAAAACACCCAGAGACTTTTCTGATCATCATTTGCCAGTATTGAGAGACTGGAGATTGAAAAGTCAGTGCCCCAGGGCCCACGTCTGGCTCCTTCTCACCTTCCATGAACAAGAGTCTGGAAGAAGCAAACCTGATGGTTCATTTTCAAAATAAAAGCAACTTGAGTCAGCGTAGGTCCAAACACAGACAAGTAGAAAACATTAAACCCCTTCATTCAGCCTAACTACCACACTCACCCAAATGCTATCAGTCTACCCCAAAACTAAGAGTTCAGAGCAGAAAGCCATTAAGAACTGAGCTTGCCTGCAGATGTGATTTGAAAAACCTGCACTCCTGGTGATCTTTACAATGATCAGGCTGCAAAGAGTAGAGATGTACATGCAGTCTTTGTTGAGAAAAAAAGACAAATGTAAGTGGCAGAGGGAAAGAGAAGACTGAACTGCTATGTAAGACCGAACCATCTTTATTGCTCAGCCAGGGAGGAAAGGGTGGAGGCTGCTGAGTAGGTTAAACAGCTTGTCCTCTGGCCTCCATTAACACATCTGCCATTCTGGGCTGGTGCCAGCTTTGCAAAGTCCTGAAACTAACTGCCTAGCTTCCTCTATCCCAAGTCCCCAGTGCTCTTATTATGAAATGAGGGTCCACATTCATTTCATGATGGACCACACTGCAGCTTTCTGTAGGCCAGGCCGACATGGTGTATATAAGCCTGACCCAGTTTTGTATACAAAAGCAAACTCCTTTCTGGTAGGTTTCCTTCTCGTTTCTTTCCCTGCACACATCCCACCTGCAACTAGCCACACACCCTGTTACAGCTGAGGGATGTAAGCTAATGCGAAGCCTCAGGGTGAAGCAGGGGAAACCTAAGCTCAGCTCTCCCTTGCCTTTCCTCTTCCTCTCCATGGCAACAGAAGACATCACCTCTTCCTATAAGGTACAGCCACAGCTACCCAATGAGCCACTGACCTGGAACCCTGCGTGATTGTGTGCATCTGTGTCCCCTGTAACCTACTGTAAGGGACAATTTAAGTGAGACCAAAAGAAAGCAATTCCCTGGCCACAGGTCTAAGGAGCTGTTTTTCATGAGCGTGGAACCTTCACTATGAAAAGAGAGAGGCATTCTCCTACCTATCCCCAACCTGCAGCCAATAACCCAGAAATTTATTATTAATGGAGTCTGAAGCTATACCCAAACCACCCAAAAATAAGGAAAACCTTTGCAAAGGCCACGCCTACATCTGCCATGACTCAAGTTGAAGCCAGATGCTGTGGCACACCCCTGTAACCTCCAAACTCAGGAGGCTGAGCGAATAGACTGACTACAAGTTCAAGGTCAGCCTGGGCTACAGAATGAGACTATATCTCAAAACAAATAAAAAATAAATTTGTGGGCTGGGGAGATACATCAGTGAGTAAAGTGCTTTCTACGCAGGCATGAGGACCTGAGTTCAAATCCCCAGCACTCATATAAAAGTGGGTGGTGAGGGAGCATGCCTGTAATTGAGATGTAATATGAATAAATTAATAAAATATATATTAAAAAAGAAAAAGAAACATTTGTTTACTTCCTGTTTTGGAACCGTGTCTGAATCTGTAGCCCTTGCTCTCTCAGGCCTCTCTACCTCAAAGAAGGATCTCTGAGTGTGAGGCCAGACTGGTCTACAAAACACATCAGGAAAGCCAAGGCTACACAGAGGAACCCTATCTAAACACACACACATACACACACACACACACACACACACACACACACACACACACAGAGAGAGAGAGAGACAAAAATAGTTGTGATTTTAAGACTTTGTTTGATTGGAGTTTTGAGGTCTCAACCCTGGTTGGGACACAATAATGCCAGGAGACTGAGGTCACCAGCACGCAATGCTCCACTGGCCTCATGCTGGGGTCCCGGCAGTGGCCCATCCATCCATGCCTCTTCTGCATGTTAACCAGCCAAAGCTCATGAAAAGTGGGAGGATGCTGGAAACCTCTGGCCATTGGGGTGTGCTGCAGATTTAATAGTATTTAATAGTGATACATATAATTATTAACGTGGCAGTTATTCCTTACTCTGCTATTTTATAAGTAAAAGACACAGAAACCTGTAGTTTTTGATAAGTTTTAATGTACTATGTGGGGGTGGGGGGGGACAGATATTAACCCTCTAAGCTATCTTCTCTATTCCCCAGACAGAATTCCCATAAATACTTGCACTTGTTCCACCTGGGCTGCTTCTGCTCCATCAGGCCAGTCCTCAGAGCAAGCTGCTCTCAGCCACGTGCTCCTGGTTATGCTAACCCATGGTGATCTGCCTGTTCCTTTCTCTTCATCCACTCTCCTACCCCCAAAGCCTGCGTACCTTGGCTCTGCCTACTGCTCTTCTTCCCAGCCCAGGTGTAGGCAACTTTATTTGCCAATCAGGATAATTTAGGAGGCAAGGATTATGCCACACATCATTTTTGGATACATCAGGATTTACTTGTAAGGATCTTGGGGGCTAGCAATTAACACATGAATACATAGTAAATCCAGATCAACCTCCCAACAGGGGCGATTTTGACTTTGTTGTGGAATTTTATTTCCTTCTTTTTTCATTGCTTGAATTCAATTTTTTTCAATGCAAAAATACCAAAGAACTTTACATAACTGTCCTGGATTGTTTTAGGAATCACTCTCTTTTAGCCCTAAAATTTCACTCTCACTTACTCGTTCTTTTATTTTGAGAGTGCTTCCTTTTGACAAGATTCCACAGTAAAAAGATTTTGGTTAGGCAATGTGTTCCAGTTAATGGGTAAGAGCTCTATTTCTTTTTAAATAGCTATAACTTGAAAAACTACTAATTTTCATGCAAAATCAAACTACTTCCTGTCGACAACCTCTGCTCAAGTAGAAAAGACTGGTGAGCTTCACTTTCCACATCTGTACAGAGGCATAGATAGGTGTGACAGTCACTCAAAGGGCGGTTTCAGATGCATAGCCCTTGGGTTGGTTTTTGCTTGTTTCTTCATTTGTTTTTTCATTTTGTTTGTTTCATTTCGCTTCGCTTATTTTTTAAGATTAAAATGTTCCTTCCTGAATTTTTCAGTGTGATATTCATTGTACATAGTATTATTACATGAGGGAGCCTATTTATTTATTTGCTTATTTATTTATTGTCTGCCTTTATGTTTACATTCTGCAGTACATGTGTGGAAGCCATAAGACAGTTCTCAAGGAGTTGTTCTCTGTGTCCGCTTTGCGGGCTCTGGGGATTAAACTTGGGTAATCAGGCTTGGCAGTGCCTTCACCTACTGAGCCATCTCACCCGCCTGACATCTTCTTCTCTTAGCGTTATGAAACACTGCAAGTAGCATGTTTTAATTCTCTGTAAACCACGATGCTAAGCTACATTATTTACTGTTTACTGGTTGTTGTTGTTTTTTTTTTTAATCCATTGAGTTTAATTAAGGTTGCTTGCAGAAGCCTGAGTATGGAACCATTGTTACAGTGTGGGCAACTCACCAGTGGCTACACCACCCCCTCCTCCAGTGGCCACTAACTGTGAAGTGGTCCTCGAGAAGGGCAGGGGTCTCCTGGGCCTCTCGCTCATCCATGATGGCATGCTGACAGGCCCAGTCTCCTGAAAGGCTTGTATAGGCGTACATAGCCACTGTGTGCGCATGACTGAAATGGCCACAGCCTGTCTGGATGGCAGTGCACTGCACTCCTCCCATCCTCCAACTCTTGCATTCCTTCTGTTCTCAGTCCATGGGCCTTCAAAGGTGACACAGATGACCCCCTTCACAGTCACTTATTCTTGGCACATTTGCCTAGTACAAGTCTCTATATTGACTTTCACTCACTACAACAGGAACATCTCTTCCCACAGTTAGAGACAGCACTATCTATAGGTAGGGATATAAACAACAGTAGTGGGTTCCCCACTGTGGCCTATGGCCTCTCAACTATAATATTTTGAGTTGGTTTATAGAAATAACTGTATATCAGGCCTCAAATCCAATCAGAAAGTAATCTGTTACATCCTAAACAACCATGCCGTTATTGTACGAGTGGGTGTATCTTGTCAGTCAGGTCACTACTGTAGCACTGAGGGTCCACAGCTAAGTAAGCTCTTTCCTCTAGCAGGCTGCATAGCACCTTTAGACAGTACAGATGCTAGCTAGCTCAGTTACAGGCAGATTTCTCTGGGGCTTAGAACCAAACTGCATGGGATCTTCAGCAATACGGTTTTACCATCCAGTTCTGGTGAGCAGCCAAGAGCAACAGCAGCCTCCTGTACTGTTTTGGAGCCTCTTGGACCTCTCTGGCCAACAACTCACTAGGAGGTGTTCCACAGCTGGCATGGGAGTTTTTGTTTAAAAGTCCATGACTTCTAGGAGTCACACAATCCACCCAATGTAGGTGGCACCTACATGCCACCTAAAATTTCATATAAGTATATTGTACATTATCGTATTTCCTCTCTAACACCCCTTCCCCTGTCCCCTGCTTTGTTACCCTAGACAGCTTTACTCCCCAGAGGGACACCACTTTTCTCTAAGAAGATCCCGCCCACCTTCCTTCTCCCAAGACTGTGTCACATCTCTAGACCAGATTCTCCCAGGAGTCTGGGATTGTCATCCGGATATTAACAGTCAGAGCACGTGGGTGGCTCGAAAAAAACAAGGTGGAAGAAACCTGCAGACGTGGGAACATCATTCTGTGGCAGGTGCAAAGGATAACTTGAAAGCTGGTCAAGAGAGAGAAAAGAGTGAGGTGGCTGCAGGGAGACAAGGGAGCTCTGAGGGGACCGGCAAGACTTCTAGGACACCCCCAGCCTGTGTTCTCTGGTAGGGTAGCATTCTTCAGTCAGAGCACTGCATTAAATATGACTCTTTGTTTTCTGAGTTTTGTCAGAAAACACCGTCTAGCGTCTCTCTTTTCTTTTTTCTAAATATATCACAAGTCTGTTTCTCTTCCATACAGCCCAAGTGTCCTCACTAAATCAGGGGAAGAAAGCACCCTGCTGGCCCTTTAAGACTCAGGTAGGCCCCTCCCACATGGAAATTCCAATTAAAGGGAAACAAGGCCTTTAAGGCCACATGACCATCAATATATATAAAGGTGACAGGAGACCAACATCAATGCCCAATTACCCAAATGTCTTGCCAGGTAGCAGTCTTTAAACAGTCAAGGGCTCCTCGGTGTGTCTGGACTATCCTCTGTTTCAGAGGAATTAAAGCCAGCTGCGAATGTAAATGATTCCTAATCCTCCCAGCACTCTCTCAGAATAATTGGAAGCTGCTGCTTGTTCACAGAGTTGGCAGGGCACAGTTGTGCCATTCCATTTCGCAGAGGTCGCTCAACCTGTGGCCACATTCCATCAGGTAAGGGACTCCTCTTTCCCCTTCAGCAGCAGGGAGATGGTCCGGGCCCATCCTGCTCCACACTGTTATCCTCACATGCCACATCACATCCCCTGTGAGCATTTAATCATCCAGGCCTGACTCCTTTCAACGAGGCATCTGAGCGTCACCTCCAGGCCTCCGCTGAGTGAAGAACCACTTAGCAGCCCTACAGAAGCACAGACCCTTTAAGGTACTGTGGTTCGGAGTACCTCATGAATGATTTCCGGAGCTGTGGAGGAGGCCGGCATGGAGCTGGCAGATGAGTCATTCGCCACCGCACAGATGTGAGCACAAAGCATTCTCTTCCTCCTCTACACAGTGTTCCTCTGGATGTGTCCAAGTGGACCCATTTAGCAACGGACTAGCTCTTAGTTTAGAGAGGAGAAATTCCAACTCGGTTCTTGCAGCTGAAGGCCTGGAAATTTTTAAGAAGGTCTGACTTTGATGCAAATCAACTTACCCTGCTGTGTGGTAGCTGGTGGTTTTCCCTAAGCCCTTGTTACCAAGAAAAATTTGGTTCAGTGCAGAAACCTACCTGGCACTTGGATGAAACCTGGGCCTCCATGTATGAGATTATGATTTCATGGACAAATTGCTCTCAGTCAAGTCAAACTTCTGGAAACATCTATGGATTCCTATGAATAATGCAGCCTATCAAGGGATAGAAGTATATATGAGAATCTGTGAGGGGACAGATCAATGACAATGATCATGGTGATTATGGTGATGAAGAAGAAGATAGACAGATAAAAAGATCCATAGATTAGATAGATAGATGCATAGATATATAGATACATATATAGATAATGACTTAATGATGGATAACAAATGATAGATTGGTAGATAGATAGACAGATAGATAGATAGTGAGATAGATGATAGGTAGATAGATGATAGATAGATTAATACATAGATAGATGATAGATTAAAGAGATGATATATAAATAGACAGGATATGGAATAATCTATGATGAGACGTCTACAGGATGGAGAATCAGAAGCAAGCCTCACTCAGCAGAATCATGGAAGCAAATACCACAACCCTGGTCCAAGGCTGAAAGCTAGGCATCTAGGGGTGGAGGTACTGCTGCTGTGAGCAAGCCTTAGAGTCCAAAGGCCAGAGAAATGGAGTTCTGAAATCTACCAGTTGAAGAGTATGCCCAAACATAAAAGAACAGACAAAACACTCACGGTTTTGTTTGGTTTGCTTTGCTTTGGGTTTCTCTGAGGTCTTGGTGAACTGCGTGGGGCCTGTCATCACTGGACAAGAAAGAGGGTATATTCCTGTCTCAGCTTACTGACTCAGAGTCCAGTCTCTTCTAGAAACACCCTCACAGATATTATAATGCTCCACCAGTTATTTGTATGTCCTTTGATTTGGTTTGGTTTTTAGTCCTTTGAGACACGGTCTCATGTATCCCAGGTTGACCTCAGACTCACTATGTAAGTCATGCTGAGCTTGTTGGAGTTCTAGGTATGCCACACCTTGCCAGTTTGGAAAGACTGGACCAAGACCATGGAGCAGTATTTCAGTGCCAAATGGACAAGGCTGGGGCTGTCACTCAGCGGTGGAGTATTTGCCTCAGATATATGACAATGTACGTTCAGTGTTCAGTTCAAAAAACTGACTAGATAGCTATGGAGTGCTTTATACATTTGTGCATGCACACAAAGCACACCCACCCACACCCACGTGCCACTGGTAAAGTCTGACAAATGGACAGAGAAGCCAACTGACGCATTCCCCAAAGGCAGCCTCTCATCTGTAAGCTCAGTGCTTGGGAGGTCAAGCCAGAAGCGCTGAGTCTGAAGGCCAGTCTGAGCCATGGAGAGCTAGAATGAATTCCTCTGTCAAATAGGTAAGGGCTGACCCGCAAAAGTAGAAAACAAATATCTGAAAGTACAGACTAATATAAGCAAATGACTAACCTTAATAATTAGAAGACGTGACTAGAGCTAGAGACATGGCTCGGTGGCTAAGAGCACTGGCTGCTTTTGCAGAGGACCTGGGTTCAGTTTCCAGAACCCACTGGCTCACAACTGTTCATCACTCCAGCTCCAAGGTATCTCCCACCACCAAGAACACACACAGTGTGCACGCATTCACACGTGCAAAACACTTATACACATAAGATAAATACATATTCAAAAACAAACAAAAGAAGCATGGGAGAATGGCAAAGTAGAAGGATCCAGAGGGTCCTAGAAACCTACAAGTAGAACATTATGATAGGCAAATTTGGGCCCAGGGGTCCCGCTCAAACTAAGGCACCAGCCAAAGACAATACAGGCGGTAAACCTTAAACCCCTACCCAGATCTAGCCAATGGACAGAACATTCTCCACAGTAGAGTGGAGAGTGGGATATTACTTTCTCACATACTCTGGTGCCTCACCTTTGACCATGTCCCCTGGAGGGGGAGACCTGGTGGCACTCAGAGGAAGGACAGCAGGTTACCAAGAAGAGACTTGATACCCTATGAGCATATACAGGGGGAGGTAATCCCCCTCAGGAACAGTCATAGGGGAGGGGAATAAGGGGAAAAGAGGAGGGAGGGAAGAATGGGAGGATACAAGGGATGGGATAACCATTGAGATGTAACAAGAATAAATTAATAAAGGAAAAAAAACAAAAACAAAAAACAAACAAACAAACAAAAAGGATGATAGAACATATTCCAAATGTTAATGCAGATGTTTGCGCTCAAATAGCTGAAGGGCAGCACCCATTCCTTAAATGTGCAATGCCAATGCCCACAGTGCCTTTCCTCTAAGGACTGCTGAACAAGAAGGAAGAGAGCAAAACCTGACAAACTCAAGCTCAGCAAGGTGGCCAAGGTCAGCTCAACAGCCATAAATCATGTCAAGCGTCAAGAGTACAACATCTGATGTCACGTAATGAGAGCAACACCCTGCCTCTGAGATCTCTCGAAAACTCATAACCCTGGCCCTCAGGAGACACCCTGCAACCCGCCTCTGAGGGATGTTCCCAAAATACCTGGCCAGTAATTCTCAACAATGTCAAGGTCACCAAAAGAAGGGAAAATTAGAGACACTACCCCAACCAGGAGGAGGCGTGCAGCTAAATGGCCTACAGTTTAGAACCTGAAAAAGAAAAATCAGGCAAAACTGAGGTCCCCCTGAATAAAGTGTGGACTGTACTTCATGATAAGACAGTGCTGGAGGACCGCCTACAATCAATGCACTATCCTCGTCTAAAATGTTGATGACATAAAAAATCAAGCATGTCCTATGTGGGGAATTTTTTGTGCTATCTTAACAATTTCCCCCATAGTCTAAACTTTTCTAGAGTAAGAGCTTATTTTTGTAAATTTTTTTGGCTTGTCTACATTATTTATGTGCATGAGTGTTTTTCTCAAATGTATGTCTGCGAACCACACGCAGGCCTGGTGCCCACAAAGGTCAGAAGAGGGCATCAGATTCCCCAACCCTAGAGTTCCGGACTACGGTTGTGCACCACCATATGAATGCTGGGAACCAAAGCCAAGTCCTCTGCAAGAACAAACGCTCTTAACCTCTGAGCATCTCCAGACCATTATTTTATTTTTTTTTAAGATTTATTTTTAATTATACATATATGTATATCTGTTGCGTATGTGCACATGAGTGAAGTGTCCTTGGAAGCAAAAAGAGGGTGTCAGATCCGATGGAGTTCTAGTCAGAGGCAGTTGTGAGCTACCTGACATGGGTACTGGGAACTGAGCTCAGGTCAGGTCCTCTAGAAGAGCAGCAGGTGCTTTTTTAAAAACTGTGTGTGTGTATTTACATAAGTATGTACATACATATGTACATATGTATGTATGTATGTGGATCAGCACATATGTGAGTACAGGTGCCATTAAATATGGGTGCTGAGAGCCAAATCCGGACTCTCTGCAAGAACGGTATGGTCTCTCAATCACTGAGCCATCTCTTCAGCCCCTAGAAAGCTTATTTTAGACAAGATTGTTCTAGTACGTTATAAAGATTCGAATGACAGACCCAAAGAGGGATGAGGCAGGTAAAGACGGTAGCTCTGGATAAGTTCTGGATAAGCTTCATGGGGAAAGGATGGTACTGCCTCCTGCAGAAGGGTGTGAAGTCAAGATAAAAGATTGCCAGGAACTCCCAGGAGCTGCACGTGGCAGCTTGTAAGGATACAGACAGTTCTAAGAGTCTTCACAGGAGATGGAGAAGATTCTGGCTCCCAGGTCTTGGTATTGAAAGTCCATTCTCCAATTTAAAAAAAGAAGTGGTATTTAGGCTTAGAAGATGTGGTTTAGTCAGTAAACCGCATGCCTTGTAAGCATTAGGACCTAAACAGGACCCCCGAAACCTACCTAAGATACAGCAGGTATAGGGCACAGGGTGCTAGCCCCAGTGCTGTGGAAGTGGGACCCTTGAGGCTCACTGGCCGGCTGGCCTAGTCTGCTTAGTGACTTCCAGGTCGATTAAGAAGCTCAGACTCAAAACATTATAGTTGGATATTAGCCACATAACACAGGATAACCACACTATGACGCACAGACCTAAACAAGCTAGGTAACAAGGAGGACCCTAGGGAGGATGTCGAATTCTAATTCAGAAGGGCAAATAGAATTTGACACTAGAAGCAGCTGAAGAGAGGGAACAGGACGGGATGGAGTCTACCATAAATGTCCTCTGAAAGACTCCACCCAGCAGAGGATCAAAGCAGATGCTGAGACTCCACAAGAACACCAATAGAGCCAACAAATCTAGGTGTAGGAGGGCTGGCAGGGACAGATGCACCAAACAAGGACCATGTATCAGAGGACCTAACTCCCTGCTCAGATGTAGCTGATAGGCAGCTCAGCCTCCATAGGGGTCCTCCAGCAAGGGGAGCAGTGGCTGTCTTCCACCACTTCCCCCTGGCAGGATGGCCTAGCCAGGCCACAGAGGAAGAGCATGAGGCAGTCCTGGGGTCAGATGGTAGGGGAGGAGGTCTCCCCCTTCTCTGAAGACCAGGGGAGGGGGGAGGTAAGGTGAGGGAGGAAGGGTATGACCGGGAGGAGATGAGGGAGATGGCTACATTTGGGATATAAAGGGAATAAATTTTCAAAACTAAATTTAATAAATAGAAAACATGAACAGCACCAGAGGGATAACTCCCAAGGTTTCTCCCAGCCCTGTACACACACACACACACACAAATACACACACACACACACACACACACACACACACATATTCACACATCCATACACACGAGAGAGGGGGGGGGGAGATTTTAACTGATTCTGAATTCATTCAAATGCTACAGGCTGGGTGGCTTAAAACAATAACATGTATTCTCTCACAGTTGTAAAAGCCAGAAAAGCCAAGGTGTTAGCAGGGCCTTGCTCTCCCTGAAGGCTATAGAAACTTCCACAATCCTGTCAGTTTCTGAGAACTGCCAACCAGCCTCTGTTTGTGTCCCCATCACTCTAATCTCCGCATCCATCACGACATGTCCCTTCTATCCATCCATCTTCCTGTGCCATTGTTGTCCATGTGTGTGTCCCAAAATATCTCTCACCATATAAGAGTACCTCTAATCCACATGCACCCCCACCTTAGCCCCACAAACAGCCAGAGCCTCTTTCCAAAAAAGGCCACATCCCCAGGTGCTAGGAATCGTAACATGTTTGAGGGAATGCAACTCAACTCACAGAATGATGACACGACTAGTTTTGTAGCAGAGAATAAAGAAGGGCTCAGAACATGGCATGAGGGTTGCAGGGGGGGACAAGCACATCTGAGGAGCTGCCAGTGGCCAAATCCAGGACAATGGGAGCAAAACAAATAGCAACAGCTATGGGTCATAACCCACAGAATAAACATCCCTGAGTTAACATGTTTCCGTTAGGAACTAAAGACAGAGGGCAGACATAGAAAAACTCCGTTAGTCAAACAGCTAAGTAATGATTGTGACCAGATAGAATCCTCCTTAGGAAGGGCTAAAATTAATGGGAGAAGGTATGGTGACATATCAGAAATATCTCAGAAGAATGATCCACAAGACAACCCTTAGAGAGAGCAAAGTAGTGAGCTGACAGCAGAAACACCTGGCAGGCAGCACCATTGCAGTGATTAAAGACAGCATCCCTAGTAACAAGCCACACGGACATCATACAGTTCCTCACATGATACGTGGGGCGTGGGGCTGGCACCACCTCTGTGCTAACCTGAACTCCTGCTGAAAATGCATTGCCTTCATCTACTTACGAGAAGACGTCAAACAACGTCAAACAAACTCAAACTGAGCCCTGTGTGCTGGCTTGTGATTACAGGCCTAGTGAGTGCTCTGTAGGCTATAAGTTCCAGGTCAGCCTGGGCTGCTTAACAAGACACTATCTCAAAAAGTCAAAATAATGATGATGAAGAAGAAGAAGAAAATGGAAAAAGGATGGAAGGGGAACGGAGGTGGGAAGGAGAAGGGAAAGAGAAGGAGAGATCTTAAATCAAGGGACATTATATAAACTACTGCCCAATATTCTTGGCACATTTGAAGATGCTCACAGCCATGAATACCACAGGTTGAGTAGACTACGGAGATGTGGGACCAACGTTGAACCCTGAACCGGAGGAGGATGTTAGTGGGGAACAGACCTACTCTGATGATCCATAGATAATCTAGCTGTCACTGTCCATTTAGTGGTGGCTGCCTGGGTTCCCTGGCAGCCTCTGCTAAGTATGTGGGAATGCAGGGTGAGGCCATTGCTTTTGCGGGACCTTTTACAAAGTTAATATCACTTCAAAGCAAAAAGTGAAGCACGGAGGGAAAGTAAGCACATGTGAGTCATCTTAGAAATGAAATCCACAGGCCCAGGGGACAGATAAACACTGGCAGTGAGGGAGAGAGAGAGAGAGAAAGAGTCATGGAAGATTCCCTCGCAGGTTCCACTCTTATATAACAAAAAGAAAGGACAAGACCTGGTAACCTGAGCGCTGAAGACTGTATTCCAGAGAAATGTCAAAGGCAAGTTGGGAGCAAGTTGAGATTAAGATGATTTTTTGCAAGATCTAAAGGAGAGGCAGTTGAATAGAAGAAGGGCTAAGTTCAAGGGAATAGAAAGACTGGACGGACACTTCCAAACTATATAGGAAAGCCATGCATAGGGTGTTGAGCTGGGTCCCTACAACCCTGGCTAAAAGTAGAGAAGACAAGCTGCAAAGGAGGTGAAGAGAAGACGCAAAATCACAGAGAGGAAGTCAAGCATGGTCCAGTAAAAGTGCAGGGTATGGCGGCATGAGTTGGCAAACCCAGTATTGGCCCTGGCCAATCGTCTGGAGGTACTGGGTGTTGTGAGCAGCTGTGTGAATTCAGGCACCCATCCTTCCCTTGCTGGGAGCAGAGCTTAACCAAGACTCAAGCCCTCTCTCACATCAGCCTGGAAGACCCAGTGAAGCTGGACTTGGCTGTGCTGTGCTTGGACTTGTGGCCCAAGTAACCACCCAATAAGCTATTGTGCAATGTTGTCTTGCGCCTCTAAAGAGGTGGTCTTCTGGGGTGCCGTAATGGATGGTGGGACACTGAGCTTTAGAAAGGCCGAGGATCTGTCGGATCTACCCTCTTTTTCTCCTTGGAAGTGAATTCTGTTGGTTCTATCAACTAAGCCCTCACTCTCTGGCTTCTCATTGGGTTTGGCCAAAGGACAGCATCTAGCAGAAGTGAGAGGACAGGAGAAAGTAGAGGTCAAGGTGGCTTTCCATTCCCTGAGACTGACACAGGCTGATGCTGCTCTGAGCCTCTGCCCCATCCCTCAGCTCCTTGGGAGCAGCCCTGTTGTGTGTCTTCAGGTCTTTCTGGCTTTCAGAAAAACAACCTTTTCAATTTATCACTTTTCTAGTTGCATCCAACTCCAGCCGGTGTACTAAATCCTTCAGCAGATAGTGGAGGAGTTTGGATATTAAGTTGCAAGTTTTTAAAATTACTTTTGTTAAAATTTAAAAAAATATATCTGGGTTTGGGGATACAGCTTAGTCAGTAAAAGTGCTTGCCTTGCAAATGTAACAACCTGAGTTCAATGCCCAGAACATAGGTTCAAACCAAAATAGGTGCCATCAGCAAATAGAGACAACCAGCACCTGACCTTCCATCCACTTTCCCTGAGAACTCAGGCCAGGAATGTCTGTGGACATGTGGTGCTTACTCAGAGCCCAGCCTCTGCCATAGCGGCCACACAACTCATTGTACCCAGCCAGCCAGAGGCTTCTTCGTATGGACAGCATCATCCCTGGGAGTGGCAGGCAGCCATTGGCAAGACAGGATGCTGGAAGCAGTGACCAGAGTTGCCACACAGCCTTGTCTTTACACAGAGCCGCTGGAGTGAGCACCACATCAGGAGCGTTCATGTGGAACCACTTGGCTCATTCAAGGACAGCTGTTGCTCAGCACCTCAGTGGAGTCAGACAGTGGGGCTAGTCTTGTCACATTGGCTTTTCTCCTCCTCTGCCCAGATGGGTTCTTGAATGCATAAAAGCACTAAGAGGGTGAGGGAAGAAACGTGTGCTTAGTGACATTACCAGGACCGTGTTGTGACTACATTCACAGTTCTTAGAAAGGGCAATGCTGTGTGCCACATCCATGGCTGCTCCCACTGTTTTAATGAGTCCCTGAATACTGACAGGAAGGCCATTTAGGCCTGACTAACTGGGTCACCATGGTTTCACAAAGATGTGGGTGGGCTGCAGAAGCTATGTCGCCGACATCAAAATGACCAATGGGCTTAATTCAAAGCCACTGGAAGGTGTTAGTGAGCTTCAAACAGAACCAGGAGCCAGAACTGACCTGATGGCACAAGGCAAGCAAGAGTTACAGCCAACCAGGTGGTCTCTACCTCCCTACAGTTAGTCAGGCTGTGGCAATTCCCCAGTGCTGATCCCTCACGTGCCACCACCGTGAAGTTTTCACCATTGGCATTTGCTTTTCTGTTATTTATTTAACTTGTCTAAAGCAAGACAACTCAACGTCCTGCTTAAATACATGGATTTGTGTTGAAATTTTATGTTATGACCACACACTGGCAAACCAGGATCACCTGCCAGGAACACAAAGCAATAACTGATTAAGTACAACGGAGATAGGTACTACTGCCAGACCTGAGCCATTGCCCGGGGGACAATCTGGCATGTATCTCATTGTCACTTTCACTTTTTTAAAGGTGAGTGGACAGTGTGGCCTAGCAGGTGATAGTGGATAATTGAGTCAGCTTATTTTTAACCAATTTTTATAATGTAGCAAACATCGCGTCTTATTATAATTCACTATTAAAACTGTGTCCTTGGGTACATATAAATAATTAATTTCATAACTGGCAACTGGGGCTGGAAAGATAGCTCAGGAGTTAATAGCACTGGATGTTCTGATAGAGGACCCAGGTTCCATTCCCAGCACCCAGAAGGTGGCTCACAACTCTCTGTACCTCCAGTTCCAAAGGATCCAGCTTCCCTCTTCTGGCCTTAGCAGGTACTGCAGGGACGTGGTACACTACATACACGCATGCGAACACTCAGACACATAAAAGAAAACTGAAATAAATACACCTGTCTTTAAAAGATTTTGCAGTTAGTAAACCACAAATGACTTTGTTCTCCGAGAATCAGAAACACTTAAGGGAAAAAGCTTTCTGCATTCTGGCTGTCTTAGCCGTTCTTATTTTAAGCTAAAGGCACCTGGAGATGTGTCTGTAGCCGTCTCCTTCTGCAGCTCTGGGTCAGCACCAGGGATTAGTCGGTTGGTCATCTGCACTGTTGATTCCTGCCTCAGTGAGAACAGCCACCAATGGTGGCTTATGGAGCTGAGGCACATTGAGAGAAGTAAATATTGTAATGAGTCTATTATAACCACTTGCTCCAGCCATTCTGAGCCCCACCCCTTTGCTCCCCAGGTCATGGATTCTGTCCTTGCAGAAGGTAGTTGTGTGATGCAAGGATGGACCAGGCTTCCCACCTGTGAAGGATACTTGGAAGTCTCTGTGATATCCTGGTGGCAGGATTCCATCCTCTCTGCTGCTGGAGGCAAGGGAATACCCATGGCCAGAATAATGTTAGAGAGACAGCCTCCAAGAATTCTGAAAAAGGGCTCTCTGCCTGATAGTATCTTTCTCTGCCTGGAAATCCAAGAGGAGTTGAGTACCCAGCCCTGATGGCCCAGGGCCTCATAGGGATGGCTTCTCTCCTCCCATCTCCCTCTGACTGACACAACTTTGGACTCAAATCCAGGAACTATCAGAAGCATACTCCTCAGCCACTTCAGCTGGGATAAAGAAAAGCTAATGGAAAGGTACTCTGATGGAACCTTGGAGAAGGTCTTGGCTGAGTGTCATGTAATTAACCCACGTAAAAAGTCTCGAACTCGCCTGATGAGTACAAGGTCATCAGCACAGGGTATGCCTTGTCAGATCTGCTACTTGAACTACCCTAACTCATATTTTTACCAGCCTTGGATGTGGACATAAGCTTTCTTTGCCATGTTGGACTGGATATTTAACTACCAAAATAGTGGAGGAAGGCATGGGACAGACTATTTAGTGTCCTGCTGTGATATTTTAGTGGATGACAACACAGTTATGCAGCCAATCACAGATTCAAAAGTTAAATTAAAATATCAGCATTTAATGACAAAATAGCTTCGTAAAATGCAACCAAGTGTTGAAGTGGGGTCCTGTCCCACCCAGATCACCACTTTGTCGTTAAAGTTCAATATCCCGATTTGAAACCAGGTTACGGCAAATGGGGGCTTTCGGTTTTGCTTTGACTGTGGTGAAAATCGGCATAATCCAGTTAACTGTAAATGGTTGAAGACCTGGGTTAAAAAGTGTGATGATGACAGTGAAACTTCTAATTGGATTACAGATAACACAAGGGAATGTCCCAAATGCCATGTCACAATTGAAAAGGATGGAGGTCGTAATCACATGGTCTGTCATAACCAGAGCTGTAAAGCAGAACTCTGCTGGGTGTGTCTGGGCCTTTGGGAACCACACGGATCTGCCTGGCACAACTGTAACCGTTACAATGAGGATGATGCAAAGGCAGCAAGAGATGCCCAAGGGTGATCTAGGGCAGCCCTGCAGGGGCACGTGTTCTACTGTAATCGCTATATGAGCCACATGTGGAGTCTACGCTTCGAGCATAAGCTGCATGCTCAGGTGAGCCAGAAGATGGAGAAGACGCTGCAGCACATGTCCTGGATGGAGCTGCAGTTCTGGACAAAAGCAGTCAACGCCCCCTGACAGTGTTGCACCACACGCGTGTACACATATGTCTTTGCTTTCTACCTCAAAAAGAATAACCAGTCCACTATCTTCAAGAATAATCAAACAGCTCTAGAAAATGCCACAGAAGTGCTTCTGGGCTACCTTGAACGTGATAGTTCCCAAGATTCCCTGCAGGATATAAAGCAGAAAGTTCAAGATCAGTGCAGAGACTGTAAGAGTTGACAGAGGGTTTTGTTACAATGTGCACGTGAAGGCTACGAAGAAGATCTGTAGGAGGACACTAAGGACCGAGAATGGCGCTGCGTAAAACAAACTCTGAAAATGTCACAACTAGAGTACTCATGCAATTAAAACAAAACACACACAAACACAAACAAGGAGTCACTAAGCCTGTCCTGACACTGCTAGCCTGTAGTACCAGAATTCTGTTGTGTTAACAGAAAGCTGAAGTAAATTACATTGTAATTTTGTTTTGTTTTGTTTTGTTTTTGGAGACAGGGTTTCTCTGTGTAGCTCTGGCTGTCCTGGACTCACTTTGTAGACCAGGCTGGCCTCGAACTCACAGAGAGCCACCTGCCTCTGCCTCCCGGGTGCTGGGATTACAGGCGTGCGCCACCTCAGCCGGCTACATTGTAATTTTTGAAAAGGTAGATAAGCCATTGTCCAACAGTATTCTAGGCTGCCAACAAAGTGTGACAGACACACAAAAAGTCCTCCAGCTTTAACTTGTTACGTAGTTTCATTCTCCAGGAGGACTTCCTTTTTCTTTTTCCTGAGTGTAACACAGTTACAATTTCAAAAAACTCCTAGACATGGCTTTTCATGTTCAAGCCAGCCAGTCTGCTGTGCTTCCGTAAAGGACGTCTTCCGCTTCCTCCCCCGCACACACATACCCCCACACAGTAGCACTCACTTTCTCTCATACCCTAAGGTCATGAGTAAATAACGATTATTGGCTACTTATAAAGGAAATTTTTGGGAGAGGGGAAAGGGATAGTCAGAGAGAGAATTAAAGAAAACAAAAACTTTGTATATAACTTTTAAAACAAGGACAAGCTGGGCATGGTGGCGCATGCCTTTAATTCCAGCACTTGGGAGGCAGAGGCCAGCCTGGTCTACAAAGCGAGTCCAGGACAGCCAAGGCTACACAGAAAAACCCTGTCTTGAAATAAAATAAAATAAAATAAAATAAAATAAAACAAGGACAACACAGTATTCTTCACAATTGTATATAGGGCATATGCACGGATAAAGCAATCATGGCACGTGTTTGCAGTATGTTTAATTACAAAAATATTTATTCTTTAAAAAGCTTCAAAAAAAAAGAATTCTGGAAAAGGAAGATGGAACTTTCTGGAACTCATCTTTCCTCAAAGCTGGAAATGAAAACTATGCCCACTATGTTCCCTGACACCCTGCATCCAATAGGCCAGCACCTCCATTCAAACGCAGTTGTCTTGCGGGAGATGAGCATGGCATACATGTGGCTCAGATAGTTGTTCACCCTACTAATGCTTCTTGCTGTTGGCGGATTGTGACAGAATCCACAGAGCTGATTGTGAGAGTAACCATCCAGCCGACCCAGGGGAGAACACAGCTGCTGAAGGAGCCAGTGTAACACCACTCATTCACAGGCACGTTGTACCCCTGCCCCGGAAGTCCCTACTCCAGGCCAAGAGTCCTATTCTATGTGCTACTGATACAATAGACAATGGCATAGGAAATTCTCTATAGCCTGCATAGTGTACTGCAAGAGACAGACAATAGGCAAAGACCTGCTGTGACAGGTGCTCATATATGTCACAAGGAAGAAGACTGAACAAACACACAGGCAGGGTCTGTTCTGTGCAAGAAGTCCAGATGGGCCTTTAGGCAGAGTAGGCATTTGAGAAAAGACCTACATAAAATGAAAGAGTGAGCCCATTTGTCTATCTGGAAAGATAAATGTACCTAACAGCAAGATCAATGCGGCCAGGCTGCAGCAGGAACCTTGCGGGCGCCTTTGAGAAACAGAGGGGCAGCGCCAGTGTGCCTGGGGGGGGGGGGGGAGATTGGAGGGGAGGTAGTCAGCAAGGAGAGCAAGAACAGGAAGCTGGCCCTGACTCCAAAGGAGACGGTGAGCCATTAAGCTTTGACAGGATAGCTGTTACACGCCTTACACTGAAGGGCTATCACCCATGCAGGGCGAGGACCAGAGGCTAGGCGGCGGTTCAGATCCCATTATAACAAGGTTCCCACAGAAAGGGTAGCTGTTAGTGACCTATGGGAAGTAATCAGGTCAGTGAGGGCGGACCCTCATGAAGCGAGTCAGTGCGCTGTGGAGATCCCTCAGCCCATCACAGCAGAACACGGAAAGAAGGACAGCAAGTCCTCACCAGCCACTGAATCCCATGGCTGTAATCTTGGACTTCCCAAGCTTCAGAATGCTAAATGGTGAACTCCTGTGAAATCATACACATGCGCGCGCACGCACACACACACACACACACACACACATACACACACAGACGCTAGTTTATAGTACTTTTGTTAGAGCAACATGAGAAGAGGACAACCTAGAAAGACTTTCATGCTACCCCTTACCTCCCAGGGCTCTTTCCAAATGTCTTCTTAGCCCAGACTGCAGGAGCAAGGACTAAGGGAGAGGGGTGCGAGGAGGAGCCGAGAAGTGCTACCTCCTTGTATGATTTGTTTATTGTCTTCATGCCATGTCTGTCTGTCTTCTCTCCCAGCCCCTTTATCCACACACACACACACACACACAGCCCAGAGCAAGCCTTGCACACTCACAGTCTCTGAGGTTAAAAATAGCACTTACAATCTGGGCGGCGGTGGTGGTACACACCTTTAGTCTCAGCACGTAGGCTGGCAGATCTCTGAGTTTGAGTCCAGCCTGGTCTACACCCAACAGGAAAGCAAGAGCTTCTTCTAGAACTTGTGGTTGGCTTCAGACAATTGTTTGCATTCCCTGGGCCTCAGGTTCCTCTGCCTGGAATGGCATGAACTTGACGGTGACAGAACATTGGATACTCATGTGTATAAAGGCATCAACAGTGTTCAGACAACCAGATGTTCAGACAACCAGATGTTCAGACAACCAGCAGCTAATCTTACTGTCAGGCAACTCACTCAGACAACTGGAGCAAGACTCATAGGCCTTGAACAACCAGTCCTCCTGCCTCTGCTTCCTGAACGCGATGATTCTCACAGGTATGCATTACCACAGCCAGGTGCCCACCCATGCTGAAGCCTTATCGGCAGTGCGGAGGGTTTGAAATCATGACCTACCCCTCCCCACAATGTGGCATCAGAAGCAAGACCCTGATTGACTTTGCCAAGGGTGTTGCTAATTTCAGTGGAGCTCTGTTGGATGGCTCCGCTTGTCAGAGGATAGGAACATAACTACCGCTGACCTTTTCAAACCAAGTTAATTGCCAGGGTTTTAAGGTTATGCAGCTGAATTTTTGCCATCTATTGATGGAGGGGGTTGCAAACTCCCCTCCTGACTCTTAATTTCTTCTCCAGGAGAACGTACGAATTGGCCTTCATACCTCTTCTCTAAATATTCAAACATTGTCTGTTTCCCAATCAATGTGGCTAATTATGTGGTATAACTTCTCAAGTGACAAAAGTAATCTATTCTCTCATCTCTTAATTTATTCAATAGGTTTTATGGAGGACGGCCCACGGGGCCAGCCACGTGCTGGGCTCAGTAGTCACACTGGTGAGCTAAGACTTATGGCCCAGTAGGGGAGAACACTGTGGATCCAGTGACTAGACAAGTACATGCAAAGCTGCATGCAAAGCTCACATTGATAACAAGCTGCAGAGGGGCAAGGAGGGCACCAGAAGGATGGTGTCTCAAGTACAGGCAGCAAACGGGCATTAAATCTCTCAAGGATTTCTAGTTGAGGCCAGTGAGATAGCTCAATGGGCACAGGCACTTGCTATCAAGCCCAGCTAACTAATTTCTGGCCCAGAACACAGTGGGTACAAGGAAAGAGCCAACTCCCAAACTTTGTTCTCTGACCTTCACACATATGCATGACATGCATGTACATACACACACATATATGTATGCATGCATGTTCATGCATATACACACAGACAAGATATATATATACATACATACATACATACATACATACATACATACATACATACTTAAAATAAAATTAGGTCCATTTGTTTTTCATTGTGAGCTTTTGCATGGGTAATAAAGGGCTCTTTGCTGTAAAAGTGGACTGAATGTGGTGGGACCAAGTCATTCCAGTGAGGCTTCTAGGAATATATGTGGCTTAGGCTGGGGTGGGAAGGAGAATACCAGTCAACCAGGCAAACAGAAAAGACCAAGGCACCTCACAGAGAAGAGTGCATGAAAAATTACAGGTGCTGGTGGATAGCTTCCACCATTAGAGCAAAGAGCTGGCACATGCAATGGATGGGCAAAGAAATAGCTAGGGAGTGAGAACAAGTGTTCCAGAAAGCAGGAATGAGGTGGAGCATAGCAGCACACTCCTGTGACCCCAGCACATGGAAACTCAGGAGTTCATCCTTGGCTACACAGAGGGTTTGAGAGTACCCGGGCATATATGCTTATATATCCCAGAAGGATCAAGGAGGGTAGTAGAAAGGCAAGGAGGGAGGCAAGAGGGAAGGAAGAATGGAGGGAGGGAAGAAAGGAGGGAAGGAGAGAGGGAAAGAAGAAAACTACAGGGGGGCCAATGGGAAAGAGGAAGAGATGAGGAGGGAGGTGATGCTTAGCAACTCTTCATTCTGGTAATTAATATAATCACCTTGGAGCTGCCCTCATCCTCAGTGATGTGGAAATGGCAGAGGTGTGCTCACTGCTTCCAACACCTAAGACAGCCCAGATGGATTGGAAGGAAAAAATATAATCCATCCATCTAGTCTCTTCTCCACTTGTATAGTGTGCCCTAGAGTCTAAGACGTCAGAGGACTCTCCTGATCAGTGGGCAAGTAAATAAAGTCGATGACAGAAACCTGTGTGACGTGGCCCCATTGAAGAATAATAAAACTGCTCCTAAAAGTGTTGCAGGTGTGGCTACTGTGTCACATCTGCATGAGTAGGTAGCAGAGAGGAGAGAGGCTATGTTTAAGCTCTGTGCTCTGACCTAATCTGAATGATTAGTAGCCTGACATTCCCTGAAAAAAAAGCAAGCCTGAGACCACCACCAGCCCAATGTTTCACAGGCCCCAAAGGCTCCCAGGACTAGGAGAAAGTTGGAGACTATAGAACCCTCCCTGAGACTGAGGGGCCTGGATGGGAGTGAGCCTGAGACAGATGACCCCCAAATGGGGCTACTCAGGTTGGCCAGGCCTGGAATGAGCATCAGATGACCTCCAGACTGCTGCTATGGGGCCTGGACAGGAATCTAGCCTAAGAATTGCACAGGCCGGGGGTGGGAGGGTGAGGGGATCAAAGATGAGCCCTGCCCGGCACCATAATGCACAAGTGGAGCATAGCACTCCTGCGACCACCCCTGAGATGACCCCAGACACTCAGAGACCCCAGGTGCCACTAAGAGGAACAAGTAAGTAGTAGAGAAATAGAAGAGAAAGAGAAACAGAAGGATGCGCACACAATGAAGAGAGACAGAACTAGAGACTTGGGAGTAGTGAGGAGCAGCCTGATGTGCGTGGGTGGTGATGCCACCTGAGACCATGGTAGGGTTCTGGCATGTGCTGCCACTGAGGGTCATATCTGGGTCTGTGGCCTGTAGCAGCAGAAGGGGTCTGTTACTGCCAAAGGCCAAGTGGGCATCGCTGGTCTGGGATGGACATGTTGATGTCTGAGGGCCGTGTAGAACTGACCCCACTCCTCACCTGGGCCTTGTGGGAGAGCTTGTCCTAGAGGCAGGAGAGCAGGAGAGCTGCCCCTGCCCCTAGACAGCCACAGTACTGGAGAGATTGGGCCCCACACATTTCAGGAGTTGCAGATGAGCCAGGCCCCAAGGATAAGAGTATGAGAAACCTGGCCCTACCACTCAGTCTCCTGAGAGGTGGTATGAATAAGGGAGAGATATCTTCCTATCCCTTTACCTCTCACCACCTGTGGCAGGTGGGAGACCTGACCCTGGGGTCATGAGAGCAGGAGAGCTGACCCTGCCCCTCATCAGCTACAGCACTGCACCTGACCTGGGCAGCACAGTAAAGCTGGCCATGAATGTTGGGGTTAGAGGTGAGTCAGCTCTAAGGGCAAGAAAGCTGGAGATCTAGCAGGCTGACCAGCTCACATACCTCTCAGGCCCACCAGATTCAAGGCTTTGAATTGACCTACCTCAACATCTACCCCATCAATGAACTACTAAAGTGCATAAAGAGGTTGGTCCCACAGATCTAAAACTACAGAATCTCCACAACACAGGGCAACAACAAGATATCTAAGAGGAGTCCCAGTGAAATTCCAGTATTAGTAAAGTAGTAGAAGCCAAAGGCCTCGTACCAGACCAATGAGTCATTGCAATGAATATTTGCAAGGAAAGATGTACTGTGGGACACACTGACACAGTACAACTTCCACAATGAGGTTTTTTTTCCTTTGGAGGGGAGGTTGCAACTGTGGACAAGGGGGGGAGATGAGTGGGATTGTGGTTGATGATGTGAAAATCACAAAGAACCAATAGAAAGTTGTTTTAAAAATAAAAATAATGAGTAATCTGACTCTTAAGAAAAGATGTGAAACTTGAATAAGTCCACAAGCATGTGAAAGAGTCTGAGGGTATCATATTCAAACTGCTAACAGTGGAGTACTTTTTCTGTTATTTGGTTGGGTTTATTTTTTTTTATTGGATACACTCATAGAGTACAGAGTGATAACTTGATACATGTGTATAAAGTGTAATAATATTTTTCTACCCTTAATATTTATCATTTCTTGGTGAGGGAAATCTTCAAACTCCTTCTTTCTCATTGATTATACATTATTTGAAAGTACTTTGGGCAGCACAGTGCTTTGCACAGTAGTGAGTATGTTTGCTTTTCTGTTCCATGTTGTTGAATATGTCACTAGAAGCATATGTTACCTGACATTTAGAAAAAAATAGTCCAATTGGTTGGGCCCTGGTGCCTTGGAAATGCCTTCAAGCACATGTACCCCACGTCTAAGCCCTCTTCCTGCTACTAATCATCATGACCTTGCACCATGGCCAGCAAAAGCTACTTCCTGGTCTGTTGCAAAGCCCAGTTCTAGACAGGGATTTCATCGTGGACAGCAAACAGATCATACTTATTGACTGCTTTGGCTAATAATGATAACAGCAATACCTAGGGTTACCATTTCCTAAGTACTTTCTCTGTGGCAGACTTGATTGTGACACACATATCAATACATTTAATCCTTACAAAGGCCCATAATGAGGCTTCTCTTATTTTTTTTTCTTTTGCTCAGTAAAGAAACTGAGGTGAATAGAAATTAAGCACCATATTGTAAAGTGTACATCCAGGATTTAAATGAAACCCTAAGCCAGACATAGTGGTGCACACCCATAATCCCAGAATTGTGTATATACACATAGATCCCTGGGGCTCACTGGCCAGCCAGCCTAGCCTACTCAGTGGGTTTCTTTGGTCATGATGTTCCATCACAGCAATTGTAACCCTAACTACAGCACAGGTTATAGCCCACCATCAAGGGAAGCCAAGGTATGAATTCAAGGCGGGAACATGGAGGCAGGAACTGAAGCGCAAAGAACAGAGGAACACATGGTGTTGCTAATCTACCTTTGTTATAAGCACAGGCCCAGCTGCTACAGATCGCACTGCCCACAGTGGACTAGGCCTTCCTACATCAATGAGCAAGTAAGCAAAATACTCCACAGCCAATCTGTGGGAGGAGACGATTCTTCAGTTGAGGTCCCTCCTTCCCAGATCATCCTAGGTTTGTGTCAGCTATGACACTTGGATTGTGCTTAATAAAGAAAAAAGACAAATGGAGAAATGCTCCAAGCAAAACTCATTTCCCTTCAAGGATAGGACAAGAGTGGGATAGAAAGAAATTGTAAAGCAATCTCTTTGACACAACTTACCTACAAACGCATCTGAATTTTCAAGATATATTTTATACGCAGAATGAAGAAAATGTCACTGTCATTTAGTGGCATCAGCTCATGGCAGAAGCAGTCTGTTTATACTCAACACAATGCCAAGACCTAGCACAGAAGTTCACAGCATCTTTAGTTCAACACTATCATTGAAAACTTTAATGAAGTTACTACAATCAAGTGGGGAACTTCAGATCAGCCTCTTGGAGCCTAGGTAGGAATTTCAAACATTGTAGAGTGGGAGACAGCCATGCAGTACACTCAATACACCCTTATAGGATTTGATGGTATAAAGGAAAGAAGAAAAGTGGGTTCTTACAAGCTCCTAAGAGTTGCTTGTTAAAAAAAAAAAAAAAGTTATGTAGTTGAGTTTTGGATTTAACTAAGAGTAAAAAAAAATAAAGTTACTTTTAATTTTGACACCAATTTTAGGAAAGGAATGTACTGAAGTACCATTCATACATGAGGCCCTGGATGCAAGCCCCACACTGTATAAACTAGAGGTGGAGATACATCCCTGTAAGCTTAGCACTCAGGAGATAGAGGTTCGGAGAATCGGAAGTTCATCTACATGCTAATTTTGAAGCCAGTCTGGCCTACATGAGACCCATGCTCAAGGGGCTGGAGAGATGGCTCAGTGGTTAAGAGCGCCACCTGTTCTTCCAAAGGTCCTGAGTTCAATTCCCAGCAATCACATGGTGGCTCACAATCATCTATAATGTGATCTAATGCCCTTTTCTGGTGTGCAGGTGTACATGAAGGCAGAGCACTGTATACATAATAATAAATAAATATTTAAAAAAAAAAGACCCATGCCCAAAAAATGTCATAAGTATTCAAAAATATTCATACCTGGTCTTCCATCTATTTAGTGAAACTGAGCTGGGATGCATGTCCATACTTAAGCACACAGAGCAATGTATTATTCTGTGCTCCTTTCTGCCAAGGTCCCACACACGTGAGCCTGCGCAGAGTAAGATGAGAAGATACCCCTCTGTTTATGTGGTCCTGGGATAAACAAACAGCATCTTCATGGTCACCAGGAGCCTCTTTTCCTTTGTCCTCCAGAGAGCACTACTTCCCTTTTGTGATCCTGGTACCTGCAAAGGCTGACATCACAACCTGTGCCACCTCGACATCAGAAGATTCAACTGGGGGAAGCAGACCTCTATTTGATGATGGTTATCTCAGTGATAAAATTATTTTTTGTAGGGAAGGCAAGATGTCTCAGTCAATAAAGATGTTTACAGCCATGCTTGACTGTCTGCATACCATGCCCAGGAACATGATGGGAAGAGAGAACCAACTCCCATAAATTGTCCTCTGGCCTCTATACATATGCTGTGGCATGCATGTGCCCATGCAAACACACACAAACACACACTAAATAATTAAATAAACAAATGACTTCAGATGGATTTTGTGTTCAAATAGATGTGAAAGAAATCATTTTCAAAGCTTGTCCACGCACACTGGAAATGCCTGCTAGGGAACCCTGGTGTATTTCACCATTATTAAAACTGTAGCCAGAAACAAATAAATAAGATAAAACACAGAAGTGGCCTGTCTGGATCTAGGTAACACAGAACCAGGGAAACAGCATCAGCTTTGGTAGATTATAATCAAGAAAAGCTAAGGCATTCATTGTGGGTCTAACTCCCTGTAGTGGAGTTCAGCGATGGCCCCAAATGGATGCTGCTTGCTCTTCTGCTACCCCAGGTTGATAAATGGATCTCCATTTTTCATTTTGAAGTGTTATTTCCTTTTGCAATTTGCCCAGTGCCTTTTCATGCCCCATTTGAAGACTATCCCATGAGCAAGGCTCCTCCAGGGGAGACAAGTTAATTATCTCACTGCCATTCTGATTGTTGGCTTCTGGGAATAAAATTCTTCTCCAACCCCAATAGTGAAAAACCGACTGTTGGACAGGAGTGTCAGATTCCCACAGGACCAGCTGACAGACAAGTAAAGGAACCAATAGCTAAGAAGCCAGATGTGCAGCCGGGCAGACCTTGTTAGGTCCTCCTCTGGTAAGCTGTGAAGCCCTGGGCATTGTGGCTAGTCTCAGAGCCCCAGTTTCACTATTGCACAGAGTTACTCATGCCTCCTCAGCTGCACAAGTATCATAAAGTGTCAATAGCCTGGCAAGCGCCCGACTCTTGACACGTCATAAGCATCGAGTAGATGCTTCCATTCTGAGAAACCACATTAGATGCACAGTCCCCCTTCCACTCACAGGAAGATGTGGGAGTCATTGCATGGAGCACCCCTGGATCCTATTTCAGAAACGTTTCCACAGCAACTATATTACATATGTTTAGAGACGCATTACATTTGTAACTTGTCTCATTGCTGCAACATAATGTCTGACAAGTGGCCATTTAAGGAAAGGCTTGTTCTCACATACAGTTCAAGGGAATCCGATCCATGATAATGCAGAAGCTTGGCCCCGGGAAGGGAGGCGTCTGGTCACAACACTCCCACACTCAGGAAGCAGAAAATGAACAGGAAGTGAGGCCAGGCTACAAAACCTCAAGGCTCACGCTCAGTGACCCACTTCCTCCAGCAAAATTCCACCTCCTAAATGATCCCATGTGTGTCCCACATGGCACTGGAAGGTGGGAACCAAGTGTTCAAACCCAGGAGCCTGTGAGGGGGGCACATCACATGGAAAGGATGTGGACAAGTGTTTCCCCTGAGACTGTGTCTTCAGACATTCAAGATACTGAGGTCACACACTTCTGCTGGGCATGGCAGCAAGCAACTTTAACCACTGGAGCCATCTTGCCAGCCCTAGTCTTCTCATTCTTAAGGTTCCCACAACAATGTCACCCCCCTAACCAAAATAATTTACAGCCTGGGGACATGGGAGCTGGAGTAGCTTAACATAATAGTACTTGCCTAGCATGCAAGAGGTTCTGGGATCTGGGATCAATACACAAAAAGAAAATTGTTTATTATAAGATGTAAGGTTACCAAGAATATATAAATATATATGAACAGAGAGAGTGGAAATATCCCTTCGGCTTAGTATTTAAATATTCAAGTTGTGAGGTATAATGTATTATAACTCAGAAGGAAAAAACACCTAGTTCAAGAGCCAACTATATATTAATTACAACTTATTTGTTCAATACTATTGATGTGTGTCAAGCTACACAGAACAGTAGGATGAAGGGCACAGTAAGAGCCCAGTTCAAGAGCACTAACAATCCCAGAATGTGTTACCTATACATGTGAATATTTTGCACTGAGGTTCATGACTGTTAATGATAAGAAAATAAAGTGAGGTCAACAGTGGGGCCACAGAGACCCACGTCAAGGAAAAGCACCCACTGCTCACTCTCAACTCCTCAGAATCCTCCATGAACCAGAGGAGACATGGCTCCCAACCAGACGCGGCAGTGTGGGCCCCTCACTGCACAGCTTACTACCAATGTTCATTCACACAGAAGGGCCCTCGTGATGCCTCTGGGGAAACAGTTGGATGAGCTAACATGAGAGCAGCATATCCTGCCATCATGTGCAACTGTGGGTTTTATGGACGTGATTTCTAAAGTGACAGTGCTTATGAAATGGATGATTCTAGAACCCTGATCCTCAATGCTACATGAGGCATCTTACAAGGGTAGGAGACATAGCATACTCTTGACTTTATTTGTGTAAGAAAGACTTTATTGACCTCTGTATAAGGTAGTGAGATGAGGTTTGACACATGTTTCTGGTCACATAGCTACTGCCAGAATTACCTTATGGAAAAGCACCATCACCCAGAAAAGGTTTCTGTGTCATTCAAACTTGTATGGCTGTAACAAATTACCTGAGAGAGCTCGAGGAGCAGGTTACCCGAGTTCTTTGTATCAGCAGTTGTTTGTAGTCCTGCTCAGCTCGCTAAATTATTTCTGGACCTGAGACTGTGCAAGGCGTCACGGTGGAAGGATCTGGTGGAGCCAGGCTGCTTATGTGATATTTTAGATTCAAAATATGTGGTTTGCGTCTCCTGGATGGGGAGGCCTGGTGACACTCAGAGGAAGGATAGCAGGCTACCAAGAAGAGACTTGATACCCTATGAGCATATACAGGGGGAAGAGGTCCCCCTCAGTCACAGTCATAGGGGAGGGGAGTTAGGGGAAAATGGGAGGGAGGGAGGAATGGGAGGATACAAGGGATGGGATAACAATTTAGATGTAATATGAATAAATTAATAAAATATATTTTAAAAGGGGAAAAAATCTGTGGTTTGCTCAGGAGGTCCTAAAGAATCAGCTGTGATTAGCAAGAGACCAGCTTCACTGAACTGAATCTTCCGTGCTTCACCTGGACGATAGGAGCATCGAAGAGAAGCTGTGGTGCAAGGAGGCTAACGCTGAACCTCAGAGCTTGAAGCCAAACGTGGTAATGTGTAACAGTCACCTACATAGCGCTGTCTCTCAAGGCATAAAACTGCAAAGTTGAAAGGGGCGTGGAGCAAGGCTGAGGCAGGTGACAAGGCTGGAGAAGCAGGGATGAACAAACACTTTGGAACCAAGAAGATCATGACTGAGTCCAAGATGTCGGACATTCACCTATTTACACTTCAGGGTTTTGGTTTTGCTTTGAGCCAATTATAGTAGATAGACCCTGGCTCTTCTTTCTTGGAATAAGAAAGTATGTAATTTAACCAGCATGCTGAGGCACACACTTTTAATCCCAGCATGCAGAAGACAGAGGCAGGTAGATCTCCAAGTTTGAGGCCAGCCTGGTCTACAGAGTGTGGTCCATGACAGCCAGAGCTATACAGAGGAACCCTGTCTCAAAATTACCAAAATGAGAGGGGAGCTGAAGAAAATTTTAGTTTTTTTTTTTTTTAATAGGAGCCTCATGGTTAGAATACTTTGAACTTTTGGAGAGAGATTGAACTTTTAGGGTGCTTATGGGACCTTTGAGTTGTACTGTGTTTGATGATGTCAACATGAGCTAGCTCTTCGGCACAAGAAATGAAAGGTTATAGCTTAAAGTGGTATGTTTACGTGTAAAGTTGAAAGGCGTGGAATGTCCTACTTAGATTCAGCTGTCAACTTGCCACGGCCTCGAATCACCTGAGGGAGTCTCAACCAAAGGACTGTCTTGATTGGTGATTGACTGTGGGCAGTGCCATCCCTAGTCAGGTGTGCCTGGCTTGTCTAAGGAAGCCAGCTGAGCATAGTCTAGAGATGAAGGCAAGGAGCCATGCTCCTTTATGGTTTCTGCTTTAGTTCTAACTTAAGCCCTGACCTGACTTCCCGCAATGATGAACTGTGACCTGCAAGTGCAAGCTAAATAAATGCTCCCCCGCAACTCCTACCCCCACCCCCACCCCCACCCCCACCCCCAAGCAGCAACTGAATGGAACTAGGACTGTAGTAACTCGGGTCCACAGAAAGGGGAAAGTGAGCAAGGGAAGGTAACTGTGGCTGACTCTAATGGTAAATTAAAGGTGAATTCTGCCTTCTGTAGTTTTGTAAAGTATATGTGTGTGGAATATTTTCTCAATAAATGCTATTTCTATTTTGGAAAAATGGCCATGAGTGAAAATAAGCAGAAAGAAGGATGAATAGTGAATATCATTCATGTTGTGCAGGACTAATTCATCTTGTGTACTCTGATGAAAGCTTAATGAGCCTCAATGCCACGGGAATGTGAAGGCGTGATTACAGCATGCTCCAGACAAGGTCCCCTCGCCTGTAGGACACATTCTGGCATTCTCATCTCTTTATCTCAGGATGCTGAGGTTGAGGGCATGGAAGTAAAAAAAAAAAGAAAAGAAAAGAAAAGAAAAGAAAGTCCCAGGAAACATCTAAATAATTATTGAAATTAGTAGCTAGGTTTTTTAAAATTAATTTGGTTGTTTATGGCCATAAGGCAATACCAAGCCACTTTTAGAAGAACTTGGGTTAAATCCTAATTATCTATAATTGGATTTTTTCTGCCTCGCAAATTATCTGTAGTGGCTTCAGAGTTATTAACCTCATTCATCCCAGGAGCTCTCCAGCTGAGTGAAGGGCTGTAGCCCTACACCTAACAGGAACAGAAGCTAAAGCAGAGGCAAAGAAAAACTCAAGATGAAGCATTCGAGGGTGGATTAGCAGGGAGAAGAGGCACCAAGGCAATGTCTAAATTACTGCTTTCCAATTTTTGATACTAAAGTTATTAACCACTTGGGCAAGAAACAGAATGGAGTAAATACACTTCAGTTAAAATTAGAAGGATCCGCCTTGGCTGCAGCTGTGTTTTCTTTATTATGGTCTCCAACTCATTCACAGAGTTGAGGAACAAACCCCAAGATCGCCTGAGCTCTGTCCAAGGTCTCCAGCTTGGACAGGGTCTCCAGCTGCAAGGGCTTGTGGGACAACATAGCTGGGTGCCATGGTTGCACCTGGGAAAGGTTAATAACAGTAGTTAAGGAGTCTCTTTGCACATGAGACTTGGTGAGGTCACTAGTCCTGGCACTATTGCATGCTTCTGATGAAAACAGGAACTCCGCTGGATATCTGTTCACACCGCTCTTAGCTTTAGGAGGTCCTTATTTTCAGGGTGATGATTATGTGTGCTGGCTTTTGTACTTTAACTCCAAGATGGTTTTTTAGAATTTTTACTTATTCTTGGACAATTTCATACATGTATACAATATATATTGATGATTTCCAAGCCACATCTCCCTTCCCACTCCCACCCACCTGACAGATACTCCTTCTGCCCTTCACATCTACTCTTTTTTCACAACCCACTAAATCCAGCTAGTGCCCCTGGCATGCATGTGGAAGTGGTACCACTCTTTGGAATACGGGCCACCCACCAGTGGCCACAGCCGGGAAGAACTTGACCTCCCAGCAGCTACCCTAGCCTGGACTCCATGACTTTCCATTCTACATCCAAGAGAAGCAAACTGAAGCCCAGTCTCAGTTGCTGCTCTGCTCTCAAATGCCATTTGAAGCTTTACATTTCCTTTTCACGCCTAAAGAAGATTTACCGAATCGGAGCCCTTCGTAGCCCTGGCTTTGATCCAGATCAAAACTTGGGCAGACAGTGAAGCTACGTAACTGAAGGCCCATATGAAATATTGGTCCTTCTCCCTACACCCCTCCTTCCTCCCCCTTCATGGCCCTCCTTTATTCATATTTCAGGAACTCTTGTGAGCACACTATAGAAAGTTTACATGGCCTTCCCAAAAGCTCAAAGAAGGTATTTCTCTCTTTTTCTTTTTAATCCTTTAAGAAAAATAAAGAGTAGGAAAAATGCATGCACAGAGATGAGGAGGCTGGTTATATATGTAAGATTCCTTCAGGGGGAAAATCAATTCAAGGCTGTGTTTGATGAACTTTGCTGAATCACCAAACAACTATTTACTGCCACAAGAAGAAGAGGAGGAGGAGGAGGAGGAGGAGGAAGGAAGAAGAAGATTTTAGGCAAGAAAGCAATTCCAGAACTCCTCCCAAATCTGGAGCATCACTATTAAAACTCCCTAATGAGTCAGCCATGGTATCCGCTGGTAGGCTTTTCACCCCGGGAGATAGAAGGGACTCTGAAACATTTACCCTCTCCCTCTACAGTCCCAATGACAAACCAAAGTGCTAATCCACCAAGTTCAGCCTGGGGAGACAATGAGTCTACCAGGCTTCCTCACAGAGGAAGGCCAACAAGACCAGCTTGGCTGACCTTTGTAAGTGTGCCCAACCACCCTCCTGGAGATGGCAGTTGTTCAGCTTACAAACCCTGCACAATAGTCCCAAACACCGTAATAGGGACCAGCGTTTTCTCATCACTAACTCTAAGCCAAGCCAGCACAGCTGAGTTGTACTATGTACACAAATGGTCATTCTGAGCACCATGGTCTTGGTGAGATGCTGTCGTTGTCCCCTTTCATAGGTGAGGAAAACAGGGCTGGGAGGACATGGTGATTACCACACTCTGTAACAGTGGTATTGCAACCACCTCTGAACCTACAGCCAGACTCCTACAACTGCTCTGTGCCCAGGTCAGCAAGTGCTTCCTGTGAACACTGGACAGTTGATATTTCTGGCCATGCGTGTCTGTCATAACTCTCCTGGTGTTACAGGAATACGCTTGCCCTGCTATTGTTGGACCAAAGTCACTGCAGCCAAGAATGAACCACATTAATCACATTTGAGAGAAATATGTCTGATGACCTAATCATCTTCCTTGAAGCCCCCCCCCCCACCATGTTGTTTTTGTTTTTTCAAGACAGGGTTTCTCTGCATAGCCTTGGCTTTCCTGGACTCACTTTGTAGACCAGGCTAGCCTTGAACTCACAGAGATCCACCTGCCTCTGCCTCCAGAGCGCTGGGATTACATTATGCACCACCACATCCAGCTAAGCCCTATCTCTTAAAGGTTCCACCATTCTCAAACATCACTGCACTAGGGACCAGGATTCCATTATAAGAACCAGCAAGAGATAAACACAAACCTCAGGAGTGTCTCAATAACACGACATGGGCACTGTGATAAAGTTATGAGCACTAAATCACAAACTTTTAGCATTTGTTGCACATTTATCAGATGAAAGACGGTAGACTACAGCTCACTGGAAGCTAACACAAGATGGGAGTTGTGTAAACCTTGCTTCCTTTCCCCACCTCTCCTCTTCTGCCTTCATGTCCTCAGATATAACCTAGAATTTTTATACAAGGGAAGACATGCAATGTTTGTCTTTCTAAGGATGGCTTATTTCCCCAAACAATGTTGCCCTACACTTGCATGGCACAGTACCATTCTTTTTCACAGCCGCATAAAATGCCATTGTGTTGCCGTACCACATTTTCTGTTTTTGTCTTTATGAAGAACCCCAATCCTGGTTTCCATGAAATGCTGTATGTTTAAGATCCTTGGCCAGTGACGTATGTTTTCTTTTCTGGCTCATCTAACCTCCAAGATCCTTCTTAGCAGCTTGTCAGGGCAACAGACAGGATTCAGGAACTCACCGGACATCCTGGGAGGGTTGTTAGAAAGCACCAAGGCTCTTGTTCCCCTAACTTTTAAACCAGCAGCCTCACTGTGTTTTGCCTTAGATGCAGATGCTGCTGGTATGATACCCCAGGGTCCCACTTCTAACAGCCCACTCAGCGCAATGTCACGGATGACTGCATCAGAACCCGTAGATGCTCTACTCATGTACCTGCTCTGAATGTTACTAACATTTCTCAAAATCAGGTGTTGCCTGGGAGCAGAAGTACGAGGTGTGGCACCTGCCTGTATTCATAACAGATCCTCTCACAAAGCGCAATGCTCATACAATTAACAGTTCCCTATTCCCTCAGTTCACTTCAAGGGAAAGGAACACAGAACCTCCAGGCCCAGGTTGCCCCATCTGATCTCAGGGTCCTGAGTTAGAGTGCAGCACTGATCGCTGCCTACGTGAAGGAGATGACTGTAGGCTGCCCACAGAGCTGTTGAGAACACACACTCTTTCAGAAGCTGCCCTGCCTGCCAGGTGTTCTAACAAAGACACTCCAAGAGAGCAGGTGGAGACAGGATAGCATGCTCCTGACTTGTTTGAAAATGACGAGTTTATCTCAATACCAACTGGTTTACGATGGAGGTCTCGCAGCTGAGTTTTCGGTCTCTGATCCTGAAAGAGTCATGCAGCCCACACATGGTTTGGCCTTGGTGCTTCCTCTGCCTGGTCCTGGTCTGATCTCCTGTTTCCCACCATCTCCTCCCCTCTCCACTGAGGATGTAAAGTTATCCACCACCAAAGAATGATGCTCTCTCTAACCCAGGGCCTCTGAGGCCTGGTAAAGTGCTTATGTACAAGTGTGAATGCGAGAGTTCAGAAGCCCAGCACCCAAATATGCATGGCAAGCCTGCCTGCAAAGCCAGAACTCAGGAGGCAGAGACCAGGGATCCCCAGAGCAAGCTGGCTAGTCTAGCTGAATCTAAGAGTCCTGGGTTCAACAAGAGACCTGAGAAATCTTGCCTTAGTATATAAGACAAGAAGTGACTGAGGAAGACACTAGATATCAATCTCTGGTCTCTACACACACATACACACACATACACACAAATATATACACTGCATATACACATGTTTGCATACCATGCATATATATGTGTGTATATGTGTGTGTGTGTGTGTGTGTGTGTGTGTGTGTGTGTGTGTGTGTGTGTGTGTGTGTGTGTATGTTGGGATGATTCTGGGTGGGTTTCCCTTTTCCAGGTTCCCCTCTTTCGCATTCTTGGGTCTCCACACTTCAGTGTGTGGGGGGGCCCATGTGTTGGTATGCCTGTGTATGTGTGTGAATGTGTAGTGAAAAGTGTGTGCCTTCACTGGTGTTCCCTTTTAGTGCTGGGTTACTTAAGTAATAAAGAGTTGTGCTGGTTTTTTTTTCCCCTGGAAAATTCACTTCCAAGCCTAGGCTTTATGTTTAGGAACTTATATATTTGACATTGTGAGGGTTCTTAGAGAGCCTCAAAGTTTGATTAAATTTGCCAGCTAGGTTGTCAGTAGAGTGTGAGATATGAATGGGACTGTAGCCCATCGTGAGGTTTGGGGATGATTTGGCTGTGGACAGCACTGCTCTGCAGAGGGGAGGGGTACACCCTTGTCCCAGTGTTTGGCTGTTTTTCCTTCCCCCTTTTGTGGTTTTTCTCAAGTGTTTGATCATAGTGACATGATGTTTATGGACACAGAAAATTACAGTTTTACTTAGAGATTGGAGGGTACAGCCCTGGCCTCTTGCTAGCCAAGTGCTCAGCTTCTAAATTGAACTCCAGCCTCAATGTGTGTTTTCTTAGCAAATACCAGCACACGTGCATGTATACACAGGTCAGAGATTGGAACAGGTGAGAGATTGTGTATCCTCCATGGCTTGGAACTCACAGAGATTCACCAGCCAAGTGGTGCTTGGATTAAAGGTGTTCAACAATACATCAATTAATGACATCTCTTCTGAGGAGGTGAATTTCTAGGGAGCTTTGAATGAATTAAGGAAGCAGGTCCTAAGAATCATAAGTCTGGGGAAACTCTTGTTGGCTGGACCCACTTGTGAGTTTATCTGCTTAGAGACCCCCGAGGTCTCAGCAGTACCCATCACACAGTGGAATTTTCATGCATACACCTGAGCAAAGTGTGATCAGATTTATTTCCCATGGGATTTGTGGCTCCAGGAAGGCACAGACTATGGACTTTTCCCCCCTTGTCTTCACCATACTGTATCTGCAGCACTCTACTAGGCATACAGGACAATATGCTTAGTCAGCCTCCACTGTCTGAATATGGCCTCTTTTGGAATTGTCTCTCAGCAGGCTTTCTTTATATATATGGGAGGTCTGATCCATGTAAGGAGCTCTTTGCCATATGCCCTGCTCTGTGCTGCTCCTGGGCAACAATTGCTGGAGTCAATAACTGATTAGGAAATTCCTAACCCCAACCTGGCCCCAGGTACCAGCCATTCATCCAGCCTTGCATGCAGGATGCTGTGAGGCAAACTCACTGAATAGGTTGCCTCATCAGAAGCTGGTCCCACCCTCTCGACATCAACTATTACATAGCATTGCTCCACCACTCATTTCAGACCCAGGTCCATCTTCACTTCTGGGTGACATCAGTTTTTCAGTCTCTCTGAGGCTCAGTGTTTACATTTACAAAACAGGAGTGAAGATCCTTGGCCCTGAGCTGGGCCGGGGGCTGGCTGTGTGGAGTAAATGCACTAGTGCACTAATGGTTGGCAGAGTAGGAGCCTCACATTGCAATTCTCAAGCCCTGAGTTAGTGTATATCAGGCTGGTGATGTCAAAGCTACAGATGTGAATCAACCTTTTGTTATGGTTTGGATGTGCAATGTCCCTCAGAGGCCCAAGTTGGTAGTGATTTGTCCCCAGATAGTGGTATCATTTCTGGAAGCTCTGTAACCATTAGTATGTGGGGATCTAGGTGGAGAAAGCAGATCCAGAGGAGACAGATCATGACAACATATTGTTTCTGTGTGCTTCCTCCCTTGTTCTCTGTCTTCTTGTCTGCCCAGGAGTAAAGATCACACTCTCCCACTGGCTGCCACCCCAGGATGTTCAGCCTGAGCCTGTAGAGCCAGGCCAACCTGGGGTGAGCCATCTGAAACAATGAGCAAAGAAACCTTTTCTCTCTCAAGCTGCTTTGTTGGGTCTTTCGTCACAGCAACAAGAAAGCAACTAAGACACGATTCAATTTTTCATGCTATTCTTTTCTTTTTACCTACAAGGAAACTGAGGCTCTTAGGGATGTGTGCATGACCACAGCTGACTGAGCTCTGATTCAAACCATCCCCTGGACAGGACCCATATGTTCCGACACTGTCCGTGCTCAACATCCAATAAACATCATCTGTCTCCTCACTCTAGTCCCTGTGGTCTCTAGAGCCCTCACTTTCCAGCCTCAGAAGTATGGCAGTTAGCTCTGCATTCCACCACCAACTCCTTAGAAAAGATGGGTTTCTGGGCTGGAGGTGTACCTCAGTTTGTAGAGAGCTTGCCTACATACACGTGGTCCTGAGTTCTGTGCCTTGCTCTGTGTAGACCAAGCATGGTGGTACATGCCAGTAATTCTAGCTCTTAGGATGCAGAGGCGGGAAGATCAGTTCAGGGCCATCCTGGGCCTGTCATGATGTCATGATGGGAAACATCAAACTCAAAGTGACACATCTCTGGGTATATGCAGAGAATGCTGTTTGTGCAGAAATGACGTCACTCCCTATGTCTTCAGCCTGCCTCACCTGGTGTAGAAGACTTGAGTTGGACACTCCCAGACTGAGGCTTGTTCCACCCAGAGTCACTGACACCCTGCCCTGAAACATCTTCTATCTTGCTCTCTCTCTAAAGATAATCCTTTTCCTGGACATGGTAAACAGTCACAGCTTATAAAGAAGGGACCCCTGGAAAGAAGAGTGGAGGGCTGGTGATGGCACCATGGAGCATCAGGGTACATCATCCTGATAGCTGTAAGTGGCTTCTCTAAAGCCCTAAGTCTCCATGGGTTCCTCTCAGGCACTGGAATCAGAAGTAAAGTGGAGAATGAGGCAGAGGGAAGCCACATGACCACAACAAACCTGTACAATGAGGGTCTTTAGAAAATTCTTCCAAAGTAGAACTATCTTATTACTTTAAAAGTTTATTTTTTTAGGGATGATGGAATTGCTCAGGAGGCAAAGGCACTTGCCACCAAGTTGATTGATGAATTCAATCCCCAAGTCTTATATGGGAGAATCGACTCCCACAGGTAATCTTCTGACCTCCACAAGTCCACCATAGTGTGTGTGTGTGTGTGTGTGTGTGTGTGTGTGTGTGTGCGCGCGCGCGCGCGCGCACTTGTGGAGTACACAAACACACACATACACCAAATAAATGTAATGAATTATGATGGTTGGTTTTATGTCAACTGCTTTTGCAGAGGACCCAAGTTCAGTTCCCAGCACCGTATTAGTCTGCTCACAACCACCAAGAGAGGTGTGGGGTAGCTATAATCCCAACACTAGGTAGACTGTGACAAGAGGCATGCCATGACTTTGAGGGCACCCCTGGGCTACAGAGTAAGAACTTATCTCAAAAGAAAAAAACACACACAAAAATCAAACAAATAAAAGAAACTTCCAAAGAAGTCCTGGCAAACAGCTCTGACACTCAAATACCAAACACCCATGGGAGAAAGAAGACAAAGAAACGAATACAACTATGAAAGAGCTTGAGTGACCTTAAGTGCCATGTCTGAACTTTAAGTTTGCCTTCCATTCACAGTCTGTTCCCAGGACACAATTACATCCTAAGCAGATAATCCTCTGTAGAACAGTTTTTATGTAAACAGCTAGTAACTTTGATATATTGGAATTAAAAGACATTTCCTAGGGCCATATTCTGCCATGTTTTAGGAAATATGCCCTAGTTGTTCCAGGAATAATTTTGCTTCAGGGAGCCAATTAAAATTATCAAAACTGCAGGTTCCCCTAGATGCTAAAGACACAATATATTTTGCACACACCTCTACAGGTTGCTGTTTACAAGCATTGCATGCTACAGATTCCTAAAATATATCTCCAGCCAAGCTGATGGTGGCACAAGCCAATCGTCTCAACTACTCAGGATGCTGAGGTAAGAAGGTGGCAGGTTCAAGGCCTCCTTGGGCTACAGGGTAAATTTAAGGCCAGCTTAGGTAACTTCGATCCTACTGCGGCTTTTAAGAAAGTGTTGTTGTTGTTGTTGTTGTTGTTGTTGTTGTTTATTTATTTAATGTTTATGGGTTTTTGTTTTGTTTTGTTTTGCCTGCATGCATACCTGAGCACCACCTGTGTGCATGGTGCCTGGTCCCTAGGGAGGCCTAAAAAGAGGGTGTTGGATCCCCTGGAACTGCAATTACAGACAATTGTGAGTTGCCTTTAGAGTGCTGGGAACTGTATCCCTGTTCTCTGGAAGAGTAGGCAATCCTTTTAACCACTGAGCAACCTCTCCAGCCCTCTACCTGAGCAAGGGGGGCTCAGGGTGTAGCTCAGTGGAAGAATGATTACTCGGTGTGTTCAAGGGTTTGAGTTCACTCTCCAGCACTAGTGAGGGGAAAGGCCAGGGAGCTGGCTCACTGGGTAAGGGGCGGGGGCAGGAAGACAATGGGGAGATAGCTCAGTGGGTGAAAGCTGGGGAGATGGGTCAGTGCGTAGAGTGGAGGGGAAGGCTGGGGAGATGCCCCATGGGTAAAATGCTTGGCATACAGCACAAGGACCAGCCTTTGGATCTTCAGAGCCCATAGGAAAAGCCAAGCACAACAGCTCACTTGTGATCCCAGCCCTGGATAAGTAGAGACAGGTGGATCCCTGGAGCTTGGTGGCCAGCAGGTCTAGCTCTCAGTGAGGGTGACTGAGAAAGATGCTAGATGTTGACTTCTGACCTCCATATGAGCACACACTAACACACATGTACATGTGCCACTAAACACATTACATACACACACACACACACACACACACACACACACACACACACACGCACAAATACACACATGCACACACACCCTTATAAGCAAGTAGAAAGGTTTTGGAAACACACATCATTCTGATGTGCAAACAAAATGCACACAATCTGTGATCATGATGCCTTAGACCCTATTTGCTCCAGGGAAGTTGACATGTGTTCATCTAGAGGCCATTTTCCCGGCTTTAAAGTAGATGTGTTAAACTCAGGTAACGAGGGGCATTTGGGTCTGTGGTAACTGCCCTGCAAGAGTCTGCTGCTCTGTGCTTTTCCCAGAGAAGAAAGGGAAAAGGTGACCGTTAATGACAGGCTTTCAGTGTCTCCATTCTTGAGGCCACAATTGTTGAAAGCATGGGCCAAGCAGAACAGCTGGGGAGTAGAGAAAAATTGGGGCAGGAGGCTGCCCAGATGGAAATGAAAGAGCAAATATTTCTGCCTGTGAGATCTGAAACACACACACACATACACACACACACACACACACATACACACACATGCTCATGCACACGTGTCACCCTATTAACTGAGTGATGTCCCGGATATGTCTCAGGTAGCAACAGATTGAGCTTGCAAATCAGAACTGAGGCCCTGACCTTTATCTTCTAATAAAGAGTGAAGCAGGGGACGGTCGCACGATGATTTCTGATATGTTCCCCAAAAAGCAAGACAGTAGGAAAGGAGAGCAGCACATTTCTACTTCCCTGCTAAAAGGGCACCAATCTGGCCTGGTGAGGTCAGCCAGCAGGCTACTCTCTCCTCCTGGCCATCAAAGGTGACAGTAGCACAAACAGACTCTGAGGGGCTGCAGAGCTCTTCCCAGTCAGCGTCCTGTGTAGCCCAGGTTCATGACAAAGAGGAGGATGGCCTTGAACTCTTGATTTTCCTGAGGGCTGGGATGGGAGGCCTGCAGCACCAAACACAGCCTATTCAGTGCTGGGCACTCTGGGCAAGCACTCTGCCGACTCAGCTACAGCCCCAGGCCACTGCACTTTCAGATGTTTCAAATACGGTTGAGTTTAATTTTCCCTCTATCGTCCAATGCAGGGCTTTGTAGAGCAGACAATGATTTGATTCACCCCCAAACTGCGCATTGCAAGTAAGCATCGCTTGCTATATGCAAATGAGCTTGGCTGTGCTCAGGAACACCTCGCAAAGACAGTGCCCTGTGACCATGGGTCCCTGACGGCATCTCACCAGCTGAAGCTGCTCCACACACCTTCAAGGCTCCAGAGATGCCACCAGTTATCCAACACTTAGGGAACATAGTGCATCACAGACAGCCATAAAACTTTACACTATGCGTTTATCAGTAGAAGGCTTATCATGAGGCAATCACTGGAGCACATGCCTTTCATCCTAGCACTCAGAGGCAGAGACACACAGATCTCTATGAGTTCCAGGCCACCTTGGGCTACATAGTGAAACCTTGCCTAAAAAAGAAAGAAAGAAAGAAAGAAAGAAAGAAAGAAAGAAAGAAAGAAAGAAAACCATTTTATGGTACACTGACACAGAATACAGGTTTAACTGTCTCACATCAAAAGCACAGTCCAGCCACCCATGATATACCCTGCAATTGTCTGTTCCCAGCTTGTTGTTGGGATCCGCCTGGATGCTCACCTTCTCTGCAACCTTCTGATATCCACTTGCCTATCCGATGGCCTGCTTGACCCTCTGAAGCCACAAGTCCCACATCATCCACACAGGTACTCATAATGACCTCTCCATCATAGCGGACCAAGGGCAACTGGACCATCTTGTTCTGAACCACAGCCAGACCTCCATGGAGACCAGTCCCTCCCTGAGGACCCTTGTGCTTGTCTCTTCCTCCCATTCCTTCTTTCTCTCCCTCCCTCTCATACAACTCACCAGAGCCTGCAGACTTCCTGTGGCTTCGCTTCACTCCAAGCTTCTCTGACACCTATAAATGATAAATCTCCTGCAGTTTTGACTCCATCTCCTCATGAGTCTCGCATGACAAACATAACCAAACCACTTTCCACTGGCCAGCATCTCGTAGAAGATGCTATATCTCTATGTAACAGAAACTTCTAGACCCATATTAGAAGGAAACACAATAAAATCAGGAAAAAAAAGTCCTATAATATACTAGCAGGACTCCTGTTGTTGTTTCCAATCCCCTTGATTCCATTTTCTCCACCCTCAACTGGAAACAGCAACAGGTTCATAAACAAACTTGTTGTAAGTGACCCCAAGACATAAGAGGACGCCAGCGTTTCTCGCATCTTAGTCAGGTCTGAGACCTGGATGGATGAAATGCAGACAGGATGACAGAGTTAAAACCAGGAAACAGCCTGTCTTCTGCTTCCAGTCTGGTGATCCAGAACAGCAAGGACCCTCTCAGCCCTGCCACAGTTCCCTACCCGACAGGTAACACAGTAGGAACCAGGACCCATGTATGGGCTGGAAACATGTTCTTCATGCATTTGGGGGCTTGGAATTTTTTGATCAGTGTGTAATCATTGTACAAAGCGGTGGGTCTCCTACATCTGCTGTGACCATAGGAACCCCATCCCCATTACCTCTCCTGTCCAGCCTCTTCCTGCTCCTGTTTCTTCTTTCCAGACAGCCCCTGTGATGACTGACAGGTTCTGAAACCACGACCCTTGGCACGTGCATGAGGGATTACCTAGATTATGTTCATTGAGGTAGAAAGATGTACACCTCCCCCAACATGTGGGCAGCACCATCAAGGTGCTGGGGTCCTGGGCTGAATTAAGAAGAAGTGAGTTGGGCACCAGCGTTCATTGCTTTCTGCCTCTTTGCTGTAGACGCAACGTGACCTGGAGCACCTGCCATCGCACCTTCCACACTGTGGTGGACTATGTTCTTGGCCTGTGAGCCAAAATGAGCAATCGTTCCTTAAGGAGCTGCGGCTGTGTATTTTGTCACAATAAGACATTTAACCGACAGACCTTTCTACTATCACGTCACTGTCACGGGTGTGTCTGTGTGGGTATCTGTGTGTGTGAGAGACTTAGCGTATGAGAGAACACATACAGCACTCTCATCTTTCAGGGTCTGTCTTGTTCCACGTTACTGTCCATTAAAACTGTGATCTCTAAGCTGATGCCTTCTAGAAGAGTTGCATCTTTCCCCAAAGAGGGATAAAGAAAAAAGCCACTATCCATCGATTGGTCAATTTGGGGTTTCACATCTAATTCATTTGTTTTTCAATGTTCTGAGTAACACAGATTATCTCTCAGCCCAAGTCTCCCCAACTATGAGCTAACAGACCCTCTAACTGAGAGCAGTTTGCAAGCTTGAATGTTTAATACAAAATCATGGCCCCAGCGTTGACCACTGTCACCCTCCCCCTTTATCCATCGCCATCCTGGGGTGAGTGCCACAAACCAGGATGCTGATTTCAGCCCCCAGGGGTCAAAGTTTTCTTTCTAGTGGCTTAAAGGAAAAGTCCGGAGCCTCTGACCTGCAAGGTGGATGACTCATGGCCTGACTTGAAGACTGGAGACCTGTCTTTCTGCCTTTGCAGCCCCCCTGCCCCATCCCCACAGCTACCCAGCCTGAGCTAAGGAATAAAAGGAGTAAAGAATAAAAACAGCTTTGCCCCAGCACTTCAGAGAGGCCAGAAGCCGCCTTTAGAGAGGTGGTGAAGCAATTTAAATAACAAGGGTCAGGATTAGCCCTTTACAAAACCACGGTGGAAAAAAAAATCTCCAGAGGCAGTGAGACAGAAACGTAAAGAGATTCACTCTCTTACAAAAAGCCCATTTCTCATCTTGCTAAGCACACATGGGCTATAACTATATTGCTTTCTATGGACTTATACTCACGCTTTCACCTGCCATAAACATGCACGCCTGCACAGACGAAAACCGATTCTAATATAGAAACCCCAGTATCTATAATTCATGCTCTTTAGCCTTACATATTTATTCTGCATTTTAATTAAGGCCAAAATCTGAATACTTTAGATGGATGGCTTCTTTTTTCTTCTGTGCATAGCTTATAGGTAAATTACCTGGCAAAAGCCCAAATGGTAAGCAAACACAATAGAAGGCAAGCCTAAAGCTATGAAGGAAGCAACAGCCCCTGGGAGCTGTGGGGCGCTCTGCCTTCAAAGTCACCATCTCGGGTTTGTCCCCTATGCAGTCACAAAAAGAGTGAGATGATAAAACACCCCAATGTGGGATTGCAGGACAGCATACATCTCTCCACAAGAACAGCAGGGGCAGGTCCCATCCTGGACATCTGAGGAGAAAGGACTCCAGCTGTTGCTAAGAGAGGGGCGCTTGGAAAGCCCCCTGAGCCTCACTGTAAATTCATTACCTGGGCTGGTCTAGAACAGACATGGGGCAGGTCCACTGGATAACAAGAGCAGGTCTAAAATTAGAACCACCAGAAGTTCATGCTTGATTGGAAAGACCAGATTTTCCCCTGCAATGCTGCTTTGAAGCTCTAGGTGGCCTCTCCATGAATAATATATCAAGGAAGATGATCTTTAAAAATGCTAAACTCTCCCGGAAGCCTCGCCCAAGTAGGCGCCAAGCACTCTTTGGCAATTGCTACATAAGCTATGGGCTAACTCTAGACCAGTGCCTGCTTTTGACAATAAACTTCTATTGGAACACAGCCACTCTCATCTCTTGGGTTGTATTGCCAATGGCTGGCTTCAAGTTGGGAGGAAAGAGTAAAACAGTTGGGGCGCAGGCCCGCTAGAGTAAAGAGTCTAAAGGTAGGCTGACTTTGCCTTCCGCACCCCACCTTTTGTGTTCACTCTCCAGAGAAAGGCATGGAAATGACCGTCAGCCATTTAGAAGTTTTTCATTCTCTGTATTGTTTCTGCTAGTCTTCCCCACCACCACTGTATCTCACCTTAGCCCCAGCTGCCCTGGAATTTACTGTGTAGACCAGGCTGCCCTCTAATTTGTAGTAGTCCTCCTGCCTCAGCCTCCTGGAATTTCAGACATATACAACTATGAAGGAAAAACAAAAACAAAAACAAAAAACCACCACCAACAACAACAAAACATACAAATTGGGGCTGGAAAGTCGGTTCCATGATTAAAAGTACTCGCTCTCTCATGTGGACTGGAACTCGGTTCCAAACACCACATTGGGTTCTGAACACTACATTGGGTTCTGAACACTACATTGGGTTCTGAACACCACATTGGGTTCTGAACACCACATTGGGTTCTGAACACCACATTGGGTTCTGAACACCACATTGGGTTCTGAACACCACATTGGGTTCTGAACACCACATTGGGTTCTGAACACCACATTGGGTTCTGAACACCACATTGGGTTCTGAACACCACATTGGGTTCTGAACACCACATTGGGTTCTGAACACCCACATTGGGTTCTGAACACCACATTGGGTTCTGAACACCCACATTGGGTTCTGAATACCCACTTTGGGTTCTGAATACCCACATTGGGTTCTGAATACCCACATTGGGTTCTGAACACCCACATTGGGTTCTGAATACCCACATTGGGTTCTGAACACCACATTGGGTTCTGAACACCCACATTGGGTTCTGAACACCCACATTGGGTTCTGAACACCCACTTTGGGTTCTGAACACCCACATTGGGTTCTGAATACCCACTTTGGGTTCTGAATACCCACTTTGGGTTGCCCATGGACACCTCAGACTCCAGCTTCATGGGATCTGACACACTCTTGTGGCCTCCTTGCATTGTCCTGGTCTGGAGCTGTCGAACAGAACCAAGTTAGGGCCAAAAAAGGCAGTGTGGGGCCCCTTACTTCAAGGAAAGGTATTTATGAGAGTCTTCTAATTGTTTAAAAAAATACATTTTATTTTACGTATACAGGTGTGTGAGTGTGTGCAGGTGCCGTCAGAGGCCAGCAGTGGGTATCAGATCCTCTGGATTTAGGTGGAGGATGAGGGTTCTATGAGGACTACAATAAACAATAAACAAGCCTTTTTCCTTCCTCTTAGATGAGCGATGAGCTTTTTTTTTTTTTTTTTAAACTGCCAAACATCTCCAGGCTTGAGTTTTAAAAGGACAATAGCTTCTAGGAGCTAGGTAGACAGCTCAGTGGTTAAAGTGCTTACCACACAAGCAAGTAAATAAGCATGCTGGGCAACCTACAACCTGGCTAGCCCAACTAGCCATATCGACAAGCTCTGGGCTCAGTTGAGAGACCCTGCTCCGATGAATAAGGTAAAGAGTGCACCCAGCCCTTCACATGGGTATAGGGGAACTGAACTCAGGGCCTCAAGCCTGCACAGCAGGTTCTTCACCCACTGTCCCATCTGCCCATCTCAGACCCTTTGTAAGACTTTTTAACCCAACTGGGCTTCCATTTTTTTCTTTTCAATCTAGATAGCCATTTTATAATGACTAAATGGCAGAGGATGGAACCATCTACAACGTAAAAGGAACAAACATCATTTTATCAACACCCGTCTTGAAGACGCTGGGTCTTCAGTACTTACTTTATCTGTCTGTCAGAGCTTGTCATCAAACTCGTGGCCTTTCTTCCCAGAGCTGGTACCCAGAACTCTGATAAGTAGATGCTTTCTGAACCCAGCTGATGGAGACTGGGATTGACTTCTGTCTATTGTCCAAACAGATGCAAATTTTCTCCTCAGCACAACTGTCCACTCTACACTGGACATTCCTGCATTGTCTCACTCAGTAAATGCTTTTCTGAACATAGCCCAGAATGTCTACACAGATTCCGTTAATCTCTTACTCTAACAAACATCATAGGAACAAAAGAAAAAGACTTGACACAGATGATTCAAGGCAAGCCCAGGGAAGTCATAGGCAGTGTAGCTTTCCTCTTGCTGTACCATGCTCTGTCTGACCCCTGTCCCACTGTTGAGACTGTTGGATGGTATCCTGTGGCACCTGTAATAAAAGAAACCTCATTAAATTTCCATATCCCCATTGTTTAGACCTTAGAGCTTCACCCTGCTAACTGCACCCTCCCTAGCACAGGCTAGCCCCTTACAACCCTCAGGACCTCTACTTTTCTTTTCTTTTCTAGGCGCTTGCTCCCCTTGGTCTCCAGGTGTGACTCCTGCTGATCACTCAGAGCTCAGCCAAAGTGTCACCACTCTAAAAAGCTCTAAGGATCCACTGGACCTGAAGCATCTACACCCCTAACTTGCAGGCTGAAGGCATAAGGTTATTATGTAACACAAATGCTGAATTCTGTATCTCCCCCCTCCCCCCATATCTGGCTTCAATCCTTGTTCTGAGAATCTCCTGTCTCAATGCTGTATAAACGCTGCTCCTCAATTGTCCCCTGATATGCCAATAAAGCAGCTTACAGCCAATCATTGAGCAGGGGAGAGAATAGGGCTGGACTTCCTGCCAGCCAGGGGAGGAGGAGGAGGGGAATCAGCAGGGGATTCAGCCACAGGCAGAGGTGCAGGAAAGATGAAGAAGATTCAGCTGGGGCAAAGAAAGAACTAAAAAGCAAGTAACTTGGGGATTTTGGCAAGGATGGAGTCAAGAGAACATAGAGGGTTAAGAACAGACTTAAACTGTTCACGATTGTGTGGTAAAGTCTTATAAGCAAATATAAAAGAGTCTCAATATTTGTGTAGTAGCCGAGTTAAGAGGGAAACTAAAACAAAAAAACCAACAACTGTAAAATAGGCTTGCTTCCATGTGTTTCTCAGCTCATTGCCAATGACACATTATTTAAGCTTTGCTACTGTTTCAGTTGCCCAAAGTTCAATGCAAGACTGATGAAGTCCAGTTGGTATTTCTAGCACTTAGGACAATGGCCTCCTTCTGGAGAGGGGGAAGGGCAGGAGGGAAGAGGGAAGAGGGAGGTGTGGGAGGAAAGAGCATCACAAGCACGGGGATCCTTCTGGCTGCCTGTCAACATCAAACCCATTACACCATGTGACTCATCCTCAGTCTTCAGATTCTAACAGTCATGGTGACTCTCGGGGGCAGGTCTAAATCATGTGGGACCAAATATAGTTTTAGAGACTCTCTTTAAGAAAAAAACAAAAACAAAAACAAAAACAAAACATAACCCAGAGGTCAGAAATGCCTCTTCTTTAAAACAAGTTACCACGCAGGACATGAGGCATGCCTCAGGGGTGTACAGCCGTTCTTCTTGGTTATCTTCAGGAAATCCATCCAAAATGTTTTCTTTTTTAAGTGCTTTATGTAAATGGCTCAGCCTCAGCTGCCTATCTAGAACATTCTGTGGCTCCCAGAAACTCCTAAAATCACAGGGGTCCCGGCATGTGAGGGCTCCTTGAGTCATTTGCTTCTGGAAGTGCAAGGTCTCTGTGTATGATATTCATGAAGGGCTGTGCACCAGCCAACTGTACGTCTTTCTTCATAGCATTGCACTTGGCCCTCGCTACCATTCACTAGCAGACCTCTACCAATAAACCACCCCTGGGGGTGGAGCTCAGTTGGTAGAGGGCTTGCTCGGCATGCATGAGTTTGATCCTTAGCACTGCAGAAAACAGGCATGCTGGCACATGTCTGTAATCCCAGCATTCAGGAGGTGGAAGCTGGGGTGTCAGAAGTTCATGGTCATCTTTGGATTTAATATAGACCTCAAGGCTAGCCTGGAATACATAGAACCCCTGTCTTCAAAGAAGGAGAAGAGGAGAAGAGAAAAGGAAGAAGGAAAGAGCAAAGGAGAAGGGGAGGGAAACATGGGGGAGAGGAAAAGGAAGAGGAGGAGTGTCGCGCGCAGCCTTCGCCGATAAAGGAGGCGCAGCAACTCAGGATTCTTCTGACAGCGATTTTATTGTACAGCTCTTTTTGATGGCAGATGCGAAGGACCTCTTCCCCAAAAAACCCGAGGCTTATATAGGGAATTCAGGGGCGTATAGGGACGTGTCCTCTTATCATTGGCGCTCTAGAGAATACCCAATTAGCATATCGTTTGCGTAAGCAGGTTATGTAAGGATGACGTGATTGCGCATGCGCACTGGCCGCAAGGGCTTCCGTGAAGAACCAGGAAACAGGAAACCAACGTCATCTTGTAATGGCGGAGCGGCTCCCGACAGAGGAGGAGGAAGGGGTAAAGCATGGAGGAGGGGGAAGAGGTACCACTTCCAGGATGGAGACTTTGGAATTTGCCCTATTGCTGATTCTCCACAGTACCCATCACCTGTGCCAGAAAGTGTGGCCAGGGTCAGTGCTCCCCACTTCCTAGGAGACTGCCACCCCCCACCTGCTGTGTGCTTTGATTCTTCCTCCTGTTATTTTCCTTACCAATCACTCGTTTTCCAAGCTGCAGCTCATTTATTTCAACTCTCCCAAGGTCTCTGTGTTTGCTTTCATTGTTTCTGTTGTCTGTAGCTTCAAGCTCACCTCCTCTCACAGTCATCAGCATACCCTCTTCTTCCTGGGAACCTCCAGGCAGGCTCCTTTGGTGGGGTGATGTGTGCTTCCCTACAGAAGGGAGCCTGGGGCTTCCAGGGAGGGATGCACTAGGTGCAGCTCTCAACTATCAAGGTAGATAGAGCCAAAACAATTGAGAACCCTCCAGGTCAGCAAGGCTAGGAGAACAGGAAGGTACAACCCTACTCTCTCAAGCAAATTTACAAGACTGCATTTGACAATAACCAAATGTACTCCCTTTGACTCAGTCAATTCATTGTTGAACTCTGCTCCTTGGGACCCAGATCCAGCACTTTAGGTTCTCCCTGGCTACGGGTGTTCTAGTTTCCTGTTACTGTGACAAGACACTCTAACCAAGAGCAACTTAGAGACGGAAAGTCTTACATTTCCAGGTCACAGTCTCGTTGAGGGAGGCCAGAGCAGGAGCTTGAAGCATAAATCATGGAGAGGCATGCTGCTTGCTGGTTCTCTCACAGGCGCATGCTTATCCAGCTTTCGTATACCGCTCAGGACACCTGAACAGGGCATGGTGCCGCCCACAGTGGGCTGGGCCCTCCTATATCAAATAACAGTCAAGACAATCCCCCACAGATCGATCTCATCTACAGACTCTCTCACTTGAGACTCCCTTCTCAAGTGACTCTAGGTTAGGGCAAAGGGGGAGGTTCCAGCTGATGCTCTTGGCTTCCACGCCTGCTGGCCAGGCTGTTGTCTACCACCTGTGACATGAACCGAACAAAAGATTAAGGACTCTCACTGACTGAAGCACTTGACCATCTTAGCAGTGAAGGGTCCATCTTCCAACACCCAGTTCCATTACTCACCACAAGTGCTTCCAGCACAGCACATGTGCTCTCGGATACCATCAATGGTCCTCAAAGATTTTCCTAACTCCAGAAGCCCATGAGCACAGACAACATCGCCTTACACAGAGGTCTTCAGCATTTGGGGTCGTGGGGGCTACGTGGCTCATGTGTGGAGGTCAGAGGTCAATTTGGGAGTAGGTTTTTTCCTCCCATCATATGAATCCCAGGGGTTAGACTCACGTGACCGGGCTTGGCAGAAAGCGCCTTTCCTTACTGAGCCACCTCGTCAGCACAATTTTCAACATTTTTGTACTCAAGTATTTCTAACCGGCCAATGAGAAAACACTATCCAGCACAAAGGTTTTTGTGGCTTTATTTGGGGGTTTGTTGTTTGTTTTTGTACCAGAGTTATCACCATGGAGTCCTGGAATTCTATGTAGAACAGGCCTTGATCCCCCGAGATCCACCTGCCTCTGTTCCTGAGTGCTAGAATTTAAAGTATGCATCACTACACCTAGCCCAGGCCCGGGACAAGTTCTTTTGTTTAGAAATTTATATTTCATATGTGTAAATAATGTATTTTGACCATATTTACCCCCCATATTTTCTCTTGTCCTCTTCTTTTTGTTTTTGTTTGTTGTTTGTTGTTTGTTTTTGGTTTTTTTGTTTTTCAAGACAGGGTTTCTTTGTGTAGTCTTGTCTGTCCTGGACTCACTTTGTAGACCAGGCTGGTCTTGAACTCACAGTGATCTGCCTGCCTCTCAAGTGCTGGGTTAAAGGTGTGTATCACCATGCCCACTTTCTTGTCCCCCTCATTATTGCTTCATTTTCCCAAGTCCTTTTCTTTTTTCATGGCTTTGCTGTGTGACCCACTAAGTTTAATTAGGGATGTTGGTGTGGGTGTGGGGGCTATTACCAGAGCACTAGCAACTTCCAAGTGTCTATACCACCTAAGAAAATTCCAGAACACAGGTCCTAACAAAACTCAATCTTCATACCTCTCCACCAGAGGCCCTCAGCTTGGGGCAGCCCTGTCTCCTAGCAAAGCGCTGTGATGCCTGGAGACTCTGCCAGTTTTGGACACAGGGTGGTGAAAGTGATTACCGAAGCCTGGGAGGGTGCTCGCCATCTTACAGTATCCAAGACAGTCCCACCTTAAACAATGTTTTGGCTCAAAAGGACCATCAGCGGGGGCTAGGCAGATGGCTCCATGGTTCCTCAGCATAAGCGTGAGGACTGCAGTTCAGATCTCCGGAAACCCATGCAAATGACAAGTGTGTATGACGGGTGTGTATGACAGCCTGTGTGTGATTCCAGTGTTGGAAGGCCATGGCTGGATCCTCAGAGCAAGCTGGCTAGCAAGACTCTCCACACAGACGCTCTTGAGAAAGCACACATGAACCATGCCGCACAGATGACCCAGTCGCCATGGGCGGGGTATGTACAGCTGTCACTAAGCCCAAGTCTCATGTACACATCTGGACTCAGGAAAGGGGCCACACCCAGAACCACGATGGCAGTGGGCTTGATGGCCAAGCTTTGTGTCTCAGTGAGCACTGCATCTTTATGGGCAATCCCTCTGAGGTGGCACAGGCAGTGTGGTCCTGGTGCTCCCCTTGCTCTGCGGTGGATGCTGGCCAACTCTGGAGGAAGGACTGGTTTGTTGTGTGTTTAGGCCTCAACCTCCCTACCCTAGGTAAGAGAAAGGTTAGTGGGGAGAGGGGTACCCTTTACTTCTCCCAGATATTTGGGGTCAATTGGGTTCTTTTGGGCTATCCCCATCTCCGCCAACGGCACCAGCCAGCAGTCTCCACCAAGCCACTGCTCCCCAAAGTGTTTCTCTCCATCTGTCTGCTCCAAACCATAACACCGTCTGTCTCTGCTCTCTTCAAAATGCTACACATCACAGGCCAACAACACACCACGTTCTCTCTGTGCTCTTATTTGTATCCACAGAGAGAGCCCTAGACCACACCGTTCTCTGTGCTGCAGGAGGAAGGCCTTTACCAGCTGGCAAAAGCCATGCACCGTCTCATGAGACAATTAACAGGTGTGGACAAACTAAAGCTCAAGCTGAAATCCCACACTTGGGATTAGAACAAAAACATATTTACATAACACAACTGAGTTTACAACAAAGCCAAAACTTCCATTACAGCTGTGGGGATCCAGTAAGTGAGCCATGCATTTGGGAAATGCCAGCTATTGTTTTTGAGAACTAAGTCAAGTGGCTTGTGGACTGACTGGAGAATCTGAGGCAAGGAAGGGAACTGGTTTCTTGCAGCTCATACGAAACACCCGCAAAGACTCAGGACCGAGACCTGGCTGTCCCAAATCCTTGTCCAGTGTCCCTGCCAAAGTCTCGTGGACCCCAGTCCACTCCAAAGTCATCATTGGGGAGTGGGGGGATTTCCCAGGAAACCAGCAATGGCTGATTTTGTGGATGCCCCCCACCAACTTGGCAAACCAGCCCAGTCACAGGGTGAGGGCAGAGACTGGCTTGGTTAGCATGCCCTGGAGCCAGCCGCCTCCTGTAGCCAGGCGCCCTTCCTAAGGCTCACCCACACTCTACATCCGCTTTCCAACAGTCTTCAGTTCCTCCGGCTTCTCCACTGTATTTATCACCTGCTTCCTTCCATTTATGAGTTAGCAACACAGAGAGAGGAGCTGCAGGCTCCTTTCAGACAGCATGGGGAGGCAGAGAGAAGGGGGATTAGGGTTGTGTTTACTTACTGCTGTTTTCTGAGCTGTTTCACCATCAGGCGCAACAGCAATCCAGTAGGGTATTATTAACCAAAGAGCTTCGGCAGATGAAACCAAACAGCCCCGCCACGACTCAGGGCCCAAGAATCAAGGCAAAGATAAATGCTGATTTCAAAATTAAAGTGCGATTTCCCTGCATGTCCCAGGTGATAAGAAAAGGATCATGGGAAAAAGTGATAGGGTGATTAAGACAGGGAACTAGACCATGGGGAGGGAACTGGGTCCTTTCCACCCACTGATAATGAGGGAGGTGGCTCAGCAGGTAAAAGTACTTGTCACAGAAGCCTGGTGACCGGAGTTCAATCTCCAATATCCACAGAAAGGTAGAAAGAGAGAACCAACTCCATAAAGTTGTCTTCTAGCATCCAGGAGCACATATAATAAATAAACCAATAATATATATATATATATATATGTATGTATGTATATATATATATGTATGTATATATATATATATATATATATATATATATATATATTTTTTTTTTTTTTTTTTTTTAAGAAAAGAAGTTGTGATTGGACATAGACCGTCACCGAGTGCTTTTGCTTGGCACACTCCATGCATAGTGCGGCGCTTCATTCAGTCCCCCTCTCAGTGTGGATGCAGGTGTCTTTAAGAACTCCACTTTACAAGTGAGGAAACTGAAACTGAGAGAGGTCCAGTGATGGGGACCAAGTCCTACTAGGTATATAAAATTAAAAAAAAAAAAAAAGAGGCCAGGACTTGCTTGCACCTAGGAAGTCTGGCTCCAAATCCCATAAACTCAAAAGCAGTCTAGAAATGTGGCATGGTTGGTAGAATGTTCCCTTAGCATGGGCACAGCCCCGAGTTCCAGTCCTCCTAACATCCCATAAAACCGGGTGTGGTGTCACATGCCTACAATCCCAGCACTCAGGAGGTAGAAGCAAAGAGGATCAGAAATTCAAGGTCACCTTCAGCCATATAGCAGGCAGCTCCCTTGTTAGGATCATTTTATGCTGCTCTTACAGAAGACTCAGGTTTGGTCCCCAGCCCACCATACATCAGGCTGCTCACAAGCACCCAGAACCCCAACTCTAAGGGATTCAACTCCCTCTGCTGGGTTTCAAGGACACCACAAACATTCTCTGGCCTCGGTGCAAGAGCCACAGGAGCCTCTCTTCCCAGAGGGAAGACAGGACAGTTCTGAGGGAAGGACCAACAGAGGTGGGTGGACTGGGACTCAAGCACTTCCTCCTCTGGTTACTAAGGCTTGATCTGACTCGGTATCCAGAGATCATAAGGCTTAGTAGGTAAGCCACTGAGCCTTCTATCACGTCCACCACTCAGGGTTCCCACAGGGATTAAACAGCAGCTGGTACCACTCATCCAGCTTCCCAGCATGCCTGAGGAATTGACCACACACCGCTTTCCCTCTGCTCTGAATTGGCAGGGCTGTTTTGTTTTCTTCCTGTTCCTTTTTTTAGTTTTTTAAATGTTTTTCACTAACTAGAATTACATCATTTCCTCCTCCCTTTCCTCCTGTGACCGCCCTCGAAGTTCCACTCCCACCCCCCATCCTCAAATTGATAACTCTTTTTCTATTATATTTTTTACACATATGTATATGTACGTATGTATTCACAGATACACACACACACACACACACACACACACACACACACATATATATATGTATATAAATAGAACCTGCTGGGTCCATTTTGTTGTTTGTGTATATAGATTTCAAGCTGATCAGTTTTCGTTGGGCAGCCAATAAAGGGGCTCATCCCTGGAAGAGACTAATTCTCCTTCAAGCAGTCAATAGTGCCTGTAGTTCTTTGTGGTCTCAGAAGCCTGGGAGCTGCAGCCAGCAGCTTTTGATAAAACCTAAAGTCATTTGCTCCCACCGCCCCCAAAGGGATGGCTCCCACGAAGCGTGCAAAACTCTGCTTAGAGTCACCATCAGCAGATGCCATGACAGCTGGCCGTGAGATCTGACCCGATTCCCACATCAGGAGTGGAGTGAGCATGTGATTAACAGGGCCATGTGATGGGGACTGACGTTCTCCAGCTGACACTCCTCATGTGGATAGCCTGAGGCCTTCTGAAATCACGTAGTCTCTTCTGGGTATCCTAACACTCCATTACAGTCAGCAGTTAGTGCAAATCATGCCGACAACAATCAGAGTCACCGTTTGTAGCATATCTAGCCTACGCCTGGTACCGAGCTCCACACCCATGAGCCCTTGGAAGTCCCAGCAAGTCCCCTTGCAGTGGAAATGGTCATCAGTCCCACACGACCTGTAAGGACACTGAGCTCACAGACCCATGTCATGATACCTGGATGTAGCAGACCTAGACTTCAGGGTTAAGTGTTCTGGTTGCAGAGCCCAAGGTGGGTGGTGTGCCACAGGAGGCAGGAGAGGAGGTCCATGGTTGCTGTCTTCAACTGTCCTTCACAAAAAGCAAAATGACATTGATATGCCATCTCACCCTTGTCAGGATGGCAGTGATTAGAAAAACAAATGACAAAAAAAAAAAAAGAAAGAAAGAAAGAAAGAAAGAAAGGAAAAAAAAGAAAAGAAAAAGAAAAGAAAAAAATACTTGTAGCAATGTGGACAAAGGGAGCCCTGATACACCACAAGGGGGTTCAAGCCGGCCCAACCACATGGAAGTCATCACGAGGCTTCTCAAACAACTCAAAATGGACCCTTCACATGAGCCAGCTAGGACACTCCTGAATATTTATCCAAAGTCTCCAAGCCAACACATCACAGAGGTACCTGGGCATTACTGCTTATTGCATCACTGTCTGCAATAGCTCCTTCATGGAACCAACCTAGATTTGTAACAATACAGTGAGGTAAGGAAATGTGGTGCGTGTGTGCACAATGGCACTCTTCCCAGTCCCATTGCATGGAACAAAATTGTGCCATAATTGAGATAAACAGCCTCCAAAAGATGAATATCCAAGGTTCCTTCTCATCTGTGGTTCCTATGTTTTTCACAGATACATTAAAAAATCATATGAATGTGACACAAAAAAAGTAAAATTGTCTAGCTGACAAAGGGAACTAATGGGAGGTGGTCGGGAGGGAGGAGGAGCATATTAGGGAATAATATGCTGAACATACATCACAACAGACATATACAAAAGCATTAAAAATAAACAATTTTTAAGAGAGATTAGGGCCAGTAAGATGACTCAGTGGTTAGTGTGCTTTCTGGGCAAGCTTAAGGACCTGAGTTCCAATCCTTAAACAACCACAAAAGCTTAGCATGGTGCCATATACTTGTAACCCCAGCGCTGGGAGACAGAGGCGAGGGGAGCCTAGAGCTCACTGACCAGTCAGCCTGGCCATTTACTGAGCCCCAGGGGCAGTGAGAGACCCTGTCTCAAAAAAAAAAAAAAATAAGGTGAGGGGTGATTGGGAAAGACACCTGACATTGACCTCTGACCTCCGTCTGAGCACAATATTCCTATAAGTGAGCACACGGGGGTGGGGGGGCGGGCGCACACTGAGATTCATCCTGAATCCCTGAAAGAGGAACAAAATCCCCCTGCTGCCCTGTGCCCTCTAGGTTTCTAGAAAATGCCATCCTCCATCTCATGAACATGCTGCAGTATGCCTCTATTTGATGATGATCAAATCCTAACCTCAGATGTCATGTGAAGTCTACCATGTATTCTTGTATGTTCCTCCCTTTAAGTTGGAAAGGACAGAGCATAGCCAGGTCTGGTTCTGAGGTGGAGGATGGTGCTGCAAACATGCTGCCATGTGCAATTGAAAGTTCAAGGAGAAAAGCTCCAGACCTGCAGACAGATCGTGCCACATCCCCCCTTCATCCTGGATGCTGATGCTGCTCCCAGGAACCACCTCTCTTCCCAAGTGCTCAGTGGTTGGCTGTCAACAGCTCTGGGCCAAGTTCTAGCAACTCAGATCCTCGAGTGAAACTGAGTCTCTCTGTTCTGGAACTCCAGGATAGACTTCAGATTGTAAACCCTTGGTCCAAAAGACTCTTGTGCTCTGAACCCACCACAACCCTATGACCAAGAGATAACATACAATATTTACCTTCAACAGCCCTGGGTCCTGTGAGCATCCCAGTAGGGGGAAGCCCTACCCAATGGGCTCAGAGACAGACAACGAGAAATGTGTGCTGCTCCTAGTGAGGAACTCTTTCTCTGCTGCCTCCAGAGCCATGCTACATCCATTTTCTCTCTCCCAATCCAGAGTCATATTCCGTATGAGCCTCTCTCCTCTGTCTCTTGACCTTGTCCCATGCTTGAGTCACAGAACAATGCATGCTTTATAACTTAGAGGACAGTTTCAAGGAAGAATGAGGAAGAGAAAATAAGAGGAAGAAATGACTTAATTCTTTTTAAAATTTTTTACATATACATTTATGTTATTACACACATATATAATAAACTACCTACAGTAAGAAGAACCAAAAAACAATCAAAATTTATATAAATTTTACATTCATAGTATTTTGGTTATTTGTATTTGGCAGCCTTGAAGAAGATATCTTTCCTATCTTGGTGAGTCTAAAATTCTGAATGTAAATCAATATCTATCATATCTCATCATTATCAACTTAAAATATCTATCTAGACCTAAAAACCTCTTAAATGACTTAATTCTTTTCCCAAAGTTTTGTGGCAGCCTCGGAGGTCTTGGGTTTACAGCCAGATATTACAAAATCTTCTCATGAGAGTGTTTTATGCGAGAAAGGCAGTTAAGCAAGGAGGCACTTGACTGCTCCTTCTAAATGGAAATTTTCAATTAGTCTGAATAAGTTAATTACATCATCCGTTAGTAACTGCTCTTGTGATTCTGCAAATCCTCTATTAATTGATTCAACTGCTTGCCCTCAAACCAAGCAGCAGCAAACAGGTAGAAAGGGACAGAAAAGCAATGGAGAAGGTAGAGGCTGCACTGGTCACTTCTGTTCAACCGGCACTGACCTAGCCATTTGGGGAGAAGAACCTTAACTGGGAAACTGCCTCCAGAAGACTGGCCTGCAGGCAAGTCTGTGGTGCACTGTCTCGACTAATGAGGGATGATCCAGGCCACTGTAGGCAGTGGCACCTCTGGGCTGTCGGGCCAGTGTTCTATGTGAAAGCAAGCCATGGGGAGCAAGCCAGTAAGCAGCACTCCTCCATGGCCTCTGCATCAGCTCCTGCCCTGGTTGACTTCCTGCCTTGACTTCCCTCTGTGATGGACTGTTACCGGAAGTACAAGCTGAAACAAACTTTTCCCCGCAACCTTAAGTTTTTTAGTCGTAGTGTTTATCACAGCAGCAGACACCCTGACCTAGGACAGAGGTAAAGATAAAGGAGTGCTGTCGGCTTCTGACTCACGTGGCAGTCCCCGTTCTATCTGCCCGTTGGCCTATCCAATTCACCATCAACCATGTGTGCGGCAGAGAGTGCTGCATGGATCAGAAGGTAGCCAAGCAGGTGGTACCACCATATGCCTCCACCCATGGAGGCCCAGCATAGATGCTCAAAGGTAGATAGTAACCCCAAATGAACAAGAGGCCCTTGATGCTGCTCTACTACCACACGAGATAGGGCGCCCAGGTCAGCAGCCCATGGAATTACACCCCACATCCACTATGCATGTATTTTGGTGAGTCAGTCAGATCCTATGACTATCAAATGTGTCTCCATCAGGTTCTTGCCCACTGGGAGCTCGTACTACTTCCTGCTCCTTTAACACCCCCTTCTAAAGATCTATTTTTATTTTACTTTACATGGATATGTATGTTTGTGTGGGTATGTGCGCATAGGATCCCACAGAGACAGAAAGAGAGTATCAGATCCCTCAGAGCTAGAGTCACAGGCATCTGTGTGGCTCCCCACATGGGTGCTGGGGTCCTCGTGATAGAGCAGCTCTCTTGACTGCTGAGCCATCTCTCCAGCCCTTTCTGTCTTTCTTTTAAAAAAAATTGTGTGTGTGTGGTGCATGTGTGTGTATGTGTGTGTGGTATGTGTGCATGTTTGTGTATGTGCATGTGTGTGTATGTGTGTGAGAGTGTGTGTGCATGTGTATGAATGTGTGTGTTGTATGTGAGTGGTGTGTGTGCATGTATGTTTGGTGTGCATGCACATATGTGTGTGAGAGTGTGTGTGTTTGTGTATATGTGTGTTGTATGTGTGTATAAGTGATATGTATGTGTGTAAGTGGTATGTATGCACATGTCTCTGTGTGTGTGTGTGTGTGTGTGTGTGTGTGTGTGTGTGTGTGTGTGTGTGTCCATGCATCAAGGATTGAGCATGGTGGTGAGGCTGCATCTCCCAGGGCTTCAGAAAGAACCTGGGCATCTTCCAGGGAAGCTAAGCCATTGGAGCGCACCAGGCTTCGCCCCTGCCAGATCATTGTTCACGCCCTCCATCCACCATTCCCATTGCAATGTGAATGCACCACAGTGACATGAGCGACCACACTGCACCCCCATCTGCACCTCCTGGTGACGCTGAAAGGCTGACCCGTGATTCCGCCTCCCCGTATTCTCTGTGCACCCCAGGGGAAGCCGCTAAGGACAGGATGAGAATGTCATCCCAAGGCCGATCGCTGGAGGGAAGGGCTACCAGCTACCTTACAGATAATCCCAGGCACACCAAGCCTGGACAGGGGCTTTGAGGGGAACAGGGAAAGGGAAAGAACATTCTAGAGGTCTTGCTGTAAGCCATTCTGGCTCTCTCCTGGAAGTAAACTGACCTACCAGAGTCCCTGCTTTGTATGGGTCTGGGGAATGTTTTCAGAACTCCATTCCTATTGTAAACCCAGCCACTGAGGGGGCCACGACTTGGATGCTTTTAGCTGCCAGAGCCCACAGGGACAGCAGGAAGCCCTGGGGTGTCTGTGTGGCTGCCTTCAAGTGACTAACAGGCTGCCAAGGAAACTGGTCGCTTATTTCAGAGTGACAGAATAGAGCCATCCCTCGGGATTCTAGGCCCAACTCTGCCCTGCCCCTCGTGCTCCAGTGTTGTAGGCAGAGCATAACATTGACTTCACAGCCCTTAGTTCACCTCCAGGAAGCCTCCCCTAACCAACTCAGGCTTTGATAATGAGCCTTCCAGAATGTTCTCAAGACATCAGAGCCTGACGTGATAATGACCCCTACAGGCTCATGTCTGACTCATGCTGTGCCCACCCCAACACTCACCCCTGCCACCATATTGTGAGCTCAGTAAGGGTGGCTGGTAACTTCCCAATTCTCTCAGACTACAGCCCAGGGACTCCCATAGCAGGTCAACCCCAGGAAAGCCAGGTCCCGCTGAGCCCACAGAGCTTTGGAAATCAGATTAGCCCAAAAGGCAACATAGTTTCAAATGACACTTCCCAATTGATAGATAAAAGCAGACAATGGGGTCCCACGATTTTCTGCAAAATTTGGGCTAGAGGCCCTGAACTGCGTTTGAGAGACCTTAGTAGTACCAGCCCTGCGATGGCCTCACAGGCCACAGCCTGGGGGTCACTGGCTCCACCTAGTGGCCAGATGCGAAACTGAGTGAAATAATTTCCTGTGCCTCTGGGATTCCCAGCTCTTCTTTCTACCAGGAATTAGGAGTCTCCCTAAGGCTGGCAAGCACTTCGCCAGTCTGATCCAGGGAAGAGAGCCAAGAGAATTCCCATAATGTGACTCCTCCTTCTTCCCCACCTCTCCTTTTTTAAAAAAATCAGTTCTTTAGTTCATCTTCTTTTGAGAGCCCTGGCACTATTTCACTAGCCATCTATGATGCACAGAGGAATATTTCCAGATCGCATTGTACCATGATATTTGAAAATGTGTAATAGTTGTGAGGTTTTTTTTAATAAATAAAACACTTTTGAAAACTAAAAGGAAAGAAAGCACAGTAGTTTCTTCTTCCCTACTAGGAAAGGGGAGCTTTAAAAGCATAGGTTTAATCTTATTTAACTTTCTTTACTCGCGCGCGAGCGTGCGTGCGTGCATGCGTGCGTGCGTGTGCGTGTGCGTGTGTGCGTGTGTTCCCAGAGGCTACATGATGGCACGACAGCTAGAACTTCAGGTGGTTGTGAGCTGTCTGCTGTGGGTTGGCAGGGGTCCTGAGAACAGACAGAGCTCCTGTCCTCTGGAAGAATGCCAAGTGCTCTAACCACTGAGCCATCTCTCCAGTACCCCTCCCCACAAACAGGTTTCTAACAAGATATAGTCACAGGCTCTCCTGGCAGCGGTAGAGCATCTAAGGAACGCTTAAGGCCTACTTGCTTCTCCCTCCACCTCTGATATCTCTTCAAATGCTGTGATTCTTGGAGTTCCCAGATGGGCAGAAAAATGAAACCTCAGCATCCCCACACCAAAATCTGGCCCTAAAAGCAGGCCTACTCCAATACTCCCACCATAATAATTAAAACAAAAAGGATGGAGACTGCCACACTAGCTGCCCCGGGCAGGTGCTCAGAGCTGCCGCGGGGCCGACCGTCCTCCAGCACACACCTCTTGCCCTTGACTGGCCCCTGCCACAGCTCAGCACCTGCTTCCAGCTCCACTTTGATTTCTGCTGTTGTAATAATAAAAAAAAAGAAAGAAAGAAAGAAAGAAAAAAACACCCTGTCACAAAGCAATTTAGGAGAAAAACTGTTTATTTGTCTTATAATTCCAGGTCACAGTCCATCACCGGGGCCAAGACAGGGCAAGAACCTGAGGCAGCAAAGACGCAAGAAACGCAAGTGTGCTTGAACTCAGCTAGCTGTCGCTGCTCTTGTGCAGCCCAAAGCCCCAAAGCCAGGAGTGATGTCACCCACAGTGGACAGGGGTCTTCCCATATCAAGTACGATGATCAAGATGCCCCCACCCCCATCCCTCCCTGCCCCCGCCAAATATGCACACCCGCCAATATGGGCTACATAACCCCTTGCTAAGATTCCCTTCCCAAGTGGTTCTAGGCTGTGCCAACTTGATGATTAACATAAAGCACCACACTCCTTAGGACTCAGAGTCCCAGGTTCACCTCCAAAAGGTGTGTGCACCCACAGAATAAATGACTGCCCAGGTAGACAACAGAACGCTCTACAACAGTGTTGAGAAATCATAGCCATGCCCCATGCCGAGATGCACCTCACAAACATAATATCATAAACATAATACTGGGAGAAAGAACCAGACTTGAGTGAGCCCATTCGTTGTGCACAGAGACAGTTACAAGTGGGTGGGGCGGGGCTCAGTGGGAGAGCACTTGTGCAAGGCCCTGGGTTCAACATCCAGCACTTTGAGAAAACAAAGGCAGGTTAGGCTCGCCTGGAGGGAGAGCCGGAGACAGAAGGATGAGGGGAGAGCTGGCTGTACAGAAGCATGCATGGAGCTTTGGAGACAGCGTGGAGCTGGTCAAATTCCATTTGCTGATATTGGACTTTGGGTCCCCAGCACCTGTGTAAGCGCCGAGCTTCAGGGGTGGCCAGGCTGTGATCCAGCACACAAGAGGTAAGACAGAGGACTCCCAGGCAAGCTGGCCAGCTAGATTATCAGAGCTGGGATCAAGTGAAAGACCCCATCGCTTTAGTGAACAAGGTTAAGAGTGATGGAGAAGACACCTGATGTTAGCCTCTGACCTTCACTAGTGCACGCGTGTGAATATGTGTGTACAACCCACACACATGCTCACGCATACACATTTACACATACATATACCCACAACATGCTTACACACATACATGCTTATACACACACATGTATATACACCCACAACATGCTTACACACATGCATGCTTATACACACATATGTACATACACCCACACACATGCTCATACACAATACACCCACACGATGCTCTCACACACATATACACCCACACACATATACACCCACACACATGCTCACACACACACACATGGGGATTCAGTTAGTGACTTATTTTTAACCAGTTACTGTTAAAAGAGCAAAAGCCACAGGCTTGTGGGTGGAACACAGTTTGTAGAAGCCAGATGCCTTGTCACCCACACTCTTAACCAACAAACCATGATGTGTGGCACAGATGGGCTTTGTACGAAGGGGAAAGAGTGCAGTATCTGAAGGTGAAGAGCCCTCCTCTCCGTGTACGTCAATGTTACGACCCAAAAGGAAAGACTGGAGCTGGAGAAATGGCTTGGCAGGAAGGGGCGCGCCACCAAGCCTGAGGACCTGAGCCCAGTACCTCGTACACACATGGGGGTGGAAGGGTGGAGATCTGACTCTCACAAGTTATCTTCCAATCTCCAGATGAATATCATGGCATGTTCACACACACACACCTCACACACCACAAAAGCTAAAGTTTGTGGGGTTTTGTTAACCAATTTAAAAATGGACCGCACTTTTCCAGCATTCTTAAAGGAGTCAAAAGTGAGGACATGCTGCCACTTGATTTAATCTAAACGAGAAAAATATTATGTGTAAGAGAGGTTGGCACGCTTACAGGATGACATCATCTCTTCTCCTTTTATGCCAGTAATCAGGAAAGAAGGCCAGGTGGGCAACTGAGAAATTATCCACAAGCCTTTGCTTTTTTTTTTTTGTTGGGCTTGCTGTCTGTTCTCTGAGCGGGTGAACAGTGCCACCTAGTGGGCTCTGTGCAGGAATGCTAGCTGCGAAACGGTAGCAAAAGTGTGGGGGGCGTGTAAGAGTACGTGTGTGAGTGAGATAAGTGTGTGCGTGAGAGAGAGAGAGAGAGAGAGAGAGAGAGAGAGAGAGAGAGAGAGAGAGAGAGAGAGAGAGAGAGAGAGAGAGAGTTTATTGAGACAGGCTCTCACTATGTGGCCCAGGCACTCCCTATGTGGACCAGGGATAGGTTAAGAAATAAATTCTAGGCATCATGATGCCCGTGCTCCTCCTCTGAAAGCCAAGGGCTCTTTCTCCACTGGAAGACAGAGACCCAGTGGAGACAGAGTCAAAGGGCCCAGCAGAAGCTGACCTTGCCAAGCATATGGAAGCACTTTCTCACCCAGAAGACCTGATGTGTATGACTTGACCAGGACCTGGGGCTCTTGCTGGGGTGTCACGGTAGCTGGCAACGTAAAGGGGAGAAAAGCACACACTCTGCTGCCAAAGCCAGGAAAAGGGTGTTGGGCCAGGTGTGAGGGCCATCCCTGGGGAGGTTCTGCCTTCCCACACCTCCACGACACCCAATTTATTACCAAAGAGTCTGTATGAGACTGTCAATCAAGTTTCCCAGCCCTCCTCTCTGGGCAAGAGGCAGCTGAGTGACATTAACCATTCACGTCCATAATTTGAGAGGCTAGTGTCCTTGTTGGGTCTCTGTTGCTGTAATAAAATACTAACCAAAAACAAGTAGAGGAATAAAGGGTTTGCTTAGCTCATAGGTCACATTCCATCCTAGAGGAAGCCAAGCCAGGAACCTGGAGGCAGGAGCTGATGCAGAGGCCATGGAGGGGTGCTGTTTCCTGGCTTGCTCCCCATGGCTTGCTTGCTCAGCCTGCTTTCTTGTAGAACCCAGGACCACCTGCCCAAGAGTTGCACAGTCCACAATGGGTTGGGCTCTCCCCATCAATTATCAATCAAAAAAATGTACAAACAGGCTTATGTGTAGGCCAATCTGATGAGGGCATTTTCTCAATTTAAGGCTCCTCTTTCCAGATAGCTCTAGTTGATGCCAAGTTGACAAAACAAACAAGCAAACATAACTAACTAGGGCAACAGTCACTTTCGTGGAATCTGGTACCCAGAGGCCCAGAGCTGGCCGAGCCCATCCTGCAGAAGGGAAAGGTCCTTCAGTGCTTCCATGTAGTCTGGAAACACCTTGCAACACCCCTCCCCTCCACAGTCCTTTCATGCACAGGTTACGCAACACTGGTTCCCACTGCTTATCGCCTGAGCCGTGTGGTTCTCTGCAGCCCTGCACTGTGGTCCAGCCACCAACATCCCTTCCTGGTTCTGTGCCCTGCTTTCTTTTCTGCCACTGTGAGGAGACAGGAGACGTTGCTCACCTCGCAATTCCAGGTTGCAGGCAGTTATTACGGAGAAGTCTAAGCGGCACACGGATGCCTGTTTGGTTGTGTGCTTTCTTTGTTCCCATCCCACCAGCCTAAAGAATGGCACCACCCACAGTGGGCTGGGCCTTCCCAGATCAATTCACAATCAGGACAATTAACCACCAGACGTGCCGTGCCCACGGGCCAACTTAATCCAGATAACTCCTCACTGGGCCTCTCCTCCCAGGTTGTGTCAAGTTAGCAGAACTAACCAATACAGTTGGTTTCCTGAAGAGGGCTGGGAGGCAGTGGTTTTAAGTGGAAGCCTTTGGTGCTGGGCCTATATGGAGTAGTAGTGAACTTTGCTGATGTCCTTGTGCCATCTGGGCTGGCAATGGCCACATCAACACGGGCAGTACCTACCTGCCCAGCACAGGAGTGGGGTCCAGGCTTTTCTGGTGGCTGTACTTGCCAGTTAGAATACAGTATGTGTTTTAATGATGCTTTTGATTGAAGTACTCTCTCTCTCTCCCTCTCCCTCTCCCTCTCCCTCTCTCTCTCTCTCTCTCTCTCACACACACACACACACACACACACACACACACACACTTGTGCCCTGTTACTTTTGCTTATGTGTGTCCATCAAAAGCCCTTAAACTCCTTACCCCAAATGCTCTTGAGGACAAAAAAGGAGAATCACAACAAATCTGAGGCTAGCCTGGGCTAAGTAGTGAGCTCCTGTCTGAGCCGTAATGTGGAACCTCCTCTCAATACAAACCAAGCACTCACAGCAAATGCCTTTAAGCATTTTTTTTTCCTACAGCTCTTCTCTCTGCAGAGTTTAAACTCAAATGCCTGCTCAGGTCAGATGTTTTATTCATCTGATATAAACAGATTTTTGTGCATAAAACACACAGAGAAAATGCTTCCCCCAAAGGGGGGGCTCCCTACAAAGACTTTGTACAATGAATGTACACCAATTTTTTTAATGGCACCCTAAATTTGTTTTTAATGAAAAGCTGTGTCCTCTCCTATTTTCTATCTTTTTATGGGGATGAGAACATAATAAAATGAAATAAACCCGGGTGTTATAGTAAATAAGAACTGGCAATGGGCACCCTGTCAATAATCCCTGAGGTCTGGAAATACATACAAACTGTTACGTACAAAATTAAATGCCCAAAAATCCTTTCTCTGACAGAAATATGATTTTTGTGTAAATGTACCTGATGTTTTCTATGTTGGCAAACTATCCCAAGCTTATTTTTGACCCGGTGCCGGTTCGCTCTTTACAGTTCATGCAAGGCAGCTTTGTCCTGCTTGTGAGACCCGGATCTGCAGCCTCTCTGGTCCTGCCTGGGGTCACCATTCTCCAGGCATGTTTGTGTAAATTAGGTAAAACTGACTTTTCTGAATAGACTTCATCCATTTTCCAGAAAGAAAGAAAAATTAGTCTTTTAAAAAAAATACAAATCTGGGTGCTTCCTGTCGGTGGGCGGTGCACGGCCTGCACACCAGCACACGGCCTGCACACCAGCACATGGCCTGCACACCAGCACATGGCCTGCACACCAGCACATGGCCTGCACACTAGCACAGGGCTTGCACACCAGCACACGGCCTGCACACCAGCACATGGCCTGCACACCAGCACACGGCCTGCACACCAGCACACGGCCTGCACACCAGCACATGGCCTGCACACCAGCACACGGTCCCCATTCACCCACTGGCAGCTTTTCCCATCGGCAGTCACCACCCAGCTCACCTGCTCACCAGTTAATTTTTCCCTAGTCTCCGAGAGTAGTGTTTCTGTTGATATTTGATATTACATTTACACCAGGAAGATGAACTGAGAGGTCCAGTGGCAGGCGGGCAGGGGTGGGGGGATCAAGTAGCCTAGAATTGAGGGAAATTCCAGTGGTTGGTTGTAGTTTTCTGGTGGTGCTGTGAATCCAAAGGTGTGCCTGCAGGCAACACTCTATGCCAAGTCCCCCCGAACCCTCATAGAAATGCATGGACGTTCTTGCTTACAGCTGGAATGTCCCTTGCACCAATTCCTCCCCACCCCCACCCACCCTCACCCCCACCCCACTCCCACTCCACCCCACCTTCTCAAGTTCTCCCTCACAGGCATTAACTAACTGTACCCCTCCAGGTTTTCCTCACTTCCGTCATTAATCCCATGCTCTGGGTTTTCAGATTCTGGAATGACTCCATTAGAACATGAAAAAAGAGCGCATCTCTTCCACTGGTAGAAAGTCAACAAGCCTCTCTGTTTGGGGTTTTGTTTTGTTTTTGTCGTTTGTAGGAAGGTTTTAGAGGCCCTGACAGAAGCAATGGGTCTGGAAAGACTCAGTATACCGCTAGGGGCAGAACGTGCATCGTCAGATGCTGCTTGGCTCTCCGTCTAATTAAGAAGCTCTCCTGCATAGTTTAAACAGGGTTTAAGCCTTGGTTCTGTTCAGGGGTGTCACCGACACCAAAACTCCCCAGCAAAATCCTCTCCCCAATTTCCCAGAGCAGCGATGCACAGCCTAGCCAGAAGGTGGCGCCAAATCCTCTTGTTGTGGAGACGGTGAGGCGGGACTATGCTCAAGTCAGCTAGAGTGATGGTGCAGCCACAGAGGATCCTAAAACTACCAGACTTTCCATGAGCATCTGGATTCCCTTCAAACAGAGGAAACATTGTTATCCATATATTTATACTCGAGCACCCCAAGGCACAGAAGAAAATTTGGTGAAATGTTTGGAGTCTGCTCAGTAAAAGAAATTGCAGTCTCCAAAGGAACATTCTGGAAGGTGTGATTTATTATTCTCTAGGTCTGGTCCGCACAGTCCCACTGAGGTAGGAAGGATGGCCATCTCAGAGTTCGGACAGTTAGCAAGGAGTCAGGCCCACAAGTGGCTCCTGTGTCCCAACGCTAAATGGCAGGGCAGTGCTGGCTGTGGGTGAGCACTGGGCAAGGAGCACTAGGCCCTGGGAGAGGCTTGACTCGGTCGAAGGGGAGCCACCAGGGCGTTTGCCCATCAGCAGCAGGCAGAGCACTGGATAGGGACAAAGAGGACCAGGTGCTGGGCTGAGAGGAGGCCTTCAGGTCCCCATCGACTGGGTATTCAAGTCGCCTTTGAGATAGTAGAAAGTTACTTCAGGGGAGAAAGAAGATGTCCTGTGTCCCCTCCTCCTGCTCCAGAGCCTTTGCAGGGCTCCTGACCAATCACAGGAAGGCAGTCCCCTGCCTCAGACAAAAGAGATTCAGAACCAAGAACTCTGAGATCTGGATCATAGCCCCCCTCCCTCCCCCCAAAAAACCCCAGAGCCACACCACAAGTATGGTGACAGGATAGGGACCCTGCCCAACTTCATGTCCTACCTCACACAAGGACCACAGAAGGCCAGGCCCGTCTGCTGACAAGAGTGTGACTCAGAGGGAAGAAGCCTTTCTGAGAGCAGAGAGGAAGCCTGGTGACCACGGTCCAACACCACCTCCACCTCCACATATAAACAGCGTGAGGACCTAAACCCACTAGTGCCCATTCAATGACCCATCTGTTAGACCAGACAGGAACAGGACAGAACAGGTACGTATCAATCAAATGGGATAGGTTGGCTTGCATGAGATGGTCTGGGTAGACCACATGTCTACTGACAATGACGGTCTCACACCAGAGAGGCCGAGAAACCTGGCAGTCCCCAGTCCATGAGGTTGGGTGCATTACTGGTACCAATTTGTCACCAAAGGTCTGGAGGGTTCCCAGAAGGTGGTTGTGTTTCAGTCCACATTGAAAGCCTGAAGAAGCCGGTTCTAACATCAGGGAAGGAAGGAGCAATGGCAGCAGTGGGGTAAATGAGCTCGCTGGGGAGGTGGAAGCATGTGAGCACTAAAAAGTAAAGTCTCCCGGCCCCTTGCCTTTTTATATGGGCTGCTGCCAGAGGGGTCAAGCCCCACACATGGGTTCCCATCACCCACCCCTCTCTGAGGCTCTCATCCCAGGTGTGTCTGTGTGGCTCACACCCTCAGTTGTGTCAAGTTGACAAAGCCAGCCAGCGCACCTCTTCACATGAAAGCAGAACTGCTGTTCACATTTCTTGACCCTGAGGAGGTAAGACAGACTGCCGGTTGCAACTGGCAGGCTGGGAGAAGAGAGCTAGCAGCCCTGCCCTCTGGAACCCCTCATGAGGCAAGTTCCTACAAACAAGGATCCTCAACCAGGCTTCGGGCTCCCAGGGACCACAGATAGAGCAAGCCTGACCTACACTGACGCAAATACACCACAACTCACATCCTGCAAATTGCCAAGTTCTGAGCCCCTCTCGACACAGCACACTCTTCTGTTAATATCGACCAGTTTCCAGGCTAGACCAAAGAGAAGGTGCCACCACATGTCCCTACGAGTATCAAGACCCAGCATCTGGAGGCGTGCCTTGGGCCTTTAACTCTGAGCATCTAAGTAGACAAGGCTACATGATGACCTTGAGCCAACATGCCTGTGGAGGAAGGAGGAACAGCTTGTTCTAGTGAAGGCTAGCTCATCTTATTCCTTCTCATGCTATGGCCATGTCTCATTGGCATCATTGCCGCTGTTCCTGCTGGCTCTAGTAGATGCTAAACCCGCAAGGGTGACCTCAACGTTCATCTTGAAGGATGGCAGCCGGTTCCTGAAATGTAAGTCTTGTTCTCTACCATGGCCTTGTCTTTGAACAACAGACTCACTTAAGCCTTCCTCTAGGCGAGTAACAGGGACCTGAGTCCCCAGGCCTATGGACTCCACCATGCCTTGCTCCAACAGTTCCTTGGTGATTTGTGTTTTGTGTTTTGTGTTTGCTTGCTTGTCTGTCGGTCTGTCTGCTTATTACTGGTTAGAAACACAGACTCTGGCATCTGAGAATCAGGTTCAGTATCAATGCCCCTGTGGTGTTGACTTGACCTCAGTCTCTATAGCTTTCTTCAGAATGCAGGTATATGCTGCCTCAAGAACCATGAAAGGGAAGAATATCTAATATCTCAGGACTTAGGATGTGCGCAACAGTTCTACTCAGAGTAGTCCTCTTCCGGGGACGGAGCTTAGAAGCACTCAGAATGGGCCAGTGTTTGACATGCCAGCGTAGGGCCTCCTACAATACAACCTCTAACAAAACAAGCCTGTCTACACCAGGCTGGCACCAGGATTGTTTACCTGTATACAGAGGAGGTTGGGAAAGGACCTAAATCCGCATGCTGTGTGTGCCCAGGCAGACTGCGAGGGGTTCAGAGAAGCACACCAGCGGGGTCTATGGTGCTTCCATGTGTGTCCGTGACAGGATCAAGCAGGCCTTCCTTATTGAGGAGCAGACAATCATTGTGAAAGTGTTGAAGGCACAAGCACAGGGTCAGAAAGCAAAATAAACAGGCGGCTTTTTAAAGTAATAAAAGTCAAGGCTTGGTCTAAAAACAAATAAAAAGAACAGTAGTAAAAACGCATCTCAGCCCTGAACACGGACCTTTTGGCGGACATGTTTAAAGAGAGGTGGCGTCTTCCTCCCACTCCATCACTCGAAGGAGAGCGATGGGTAGGATGCCAGTATCCTGCAGGTAGAGGGGCTGTGGAGACTCCAGGCCACCACGTACCACAGGAAGGTCAAAGCTCTCGCCGGGAAGTTGGAAAATGCTTTACGTGGGAGGTCAAAACTCAGCAACTGTACCCAGAACCCAACCACTTCCTTCTTTTAGATTCTGTTTTTAATTAGTGTATATTAGCCATATGTCATCATGGGCTCCACTGTGTTGTTTTTCATACATCTATATAATTCATTTTCGCCATATTCAACTCCCACTACCTTTGCTTGTTGCGCCTCTCTCACTCCTGATGGCCCCACTCTTCCTAGCTTGTTCCTGCTTCCTTTTTCAGATCATCCTTGTGTATATTTGTTTGTTTGGCGAGCCAGTGAGTTCAACCAACAACAGAAGCGCAGGGGAGGCGGCACTTAAGGAGCATGGGCCCCCTACCAGGGGCTACACCTCTGAAGATGTGTCTCTCCCTAGCAAACCATTAACTGCCTATAAATCCTCAGGGAGAGGCAGGGCCCAGCCAGCCTGGATGCCTCAAGAAGGTCTCATGCAGGTCTCACAAAGCCCAACTGTAAAAGTAACTTTTATTCTCTTGTTTCAATTGCCCTCTGGGAGGCTTACTGCCTCCTTCTGCTAAACGAGGCCCACCCTGGAATCTTTTAGCCTCTGTACGATCTAACCCAGGCCTAGAATGCTTTCAGCCTCTGAGGCTTAGTGCTGAATAAGCTCACCTTTACTTGTTCTTTCTGAGCTCTGGGCTGGTTCAACTCAGCTGACCCAAACTCTTCTCCAGCTGATTTATTTTATCTGGCTTCTCTCTTGGCCTCTGAATCGCTCTACTTGGCCTCAAACTAACTCAGCAATCTGCTCTATCAATCTTCTGGCTTCTTCTCATTTTCTGGCTTGTTCCATCTTCACCTGAGTTCTCTCTCTCTCTCTCTCTCTCTCTCTCTCTCTCTCTCTCTCTCTCTCTCTCTCTCTCTCTCTCTCTCTCTCTCTCCAAACCATCTATTACTGTCCTGGTAAAAACTGCCTCTTAAGTAGCTTCCCCTTCCTCTCTCTTCTTGTGAGAGTTGGGCGTATCCTATTCTGTCAAATCTTCTCTGATTCATCACCTTTTCTGCCACTCAATTAGCCATCACTTTCCAACATGGGTGCTTCCTTCTACAAACTAACTTTACCTTCATTTAGAATTAAAGGCATGTATCACCATGCCTGGACCTCAGCTTTTCTTTACCTGATACTTGCTCTAGACCAGGTTGGCCTTGCACTCAGATCTGTTAGCTCTGTCTCCTGGATTAAAGGTGTGTTTGTATTCCAGCCAGATCACACAGACCTGGAAGATCTTTGGGTGTGATCTCTTGACAGAGCAGCCATGTTCTAAATTAACATTCCTCCACACCCAGTGGCTTCTGTGGTCAGCAAAGTGCTGTCTCCAAACGTGTCCATGCTCAACCGCTGGAGCCGATGGCTGTCCCATCACAGGGGAAAAAAGACTTTAAGATGTAACCAAAGCTGGGTAATGAAAAGCACAGAGAACCACCAGGTGGGCTCAGTCTGATCAAAAGCATCCTCGCTTTAGAGCAGGTGGTTTCCTCCTGACAGAAGCTGGGGGCCATCCCCAGGGGACCCAGGGAGAGCTGAAACTCCTGAGGCTTTGCACAGCATTGCTGGGCCAAAGGTGAAGAATATCGTGAGGATTTCAGATGGCTTCAGGGAGCAGGCTGGCCTCCTTCCTCTCATCTGAACAGAAACACATGGGTTCTGTGTGTGTGTGGTTGTCAGCAGGAGACACATTCATCATCCATCGGAGTGCTATGTGCAGCTGGATGCAGGTGAGGGCTCTAGGTTGCTAGGCACTGTTAGGAGGGGTATGTGTAGGACATACAAGGGAGGGTCCTTAGCTTCCAGGTCAGTGTCAGGAGAGGGGTGCGTGTATAGCCCAAACCAAGTGGAGTCCCAGTTAGCTAGTGTTCCCTATGCTCGCCTGCCTCAGCACCACTTTACTCTTCAAGTCTCTGCCCCATATTTCTAGAATACTTAACCCCCTCTGATGCATCTTATGTCTAAGTGCTTATTTTTGTTGTTGTTGTTTTTTTCTTGTCCATGTGATAACAGAGCCCTTTGTTTTGTTCCCTGGTGATTCCCAAATACCTAGGACAGCACCAAGCTGTGCAATGGATGGGTGGTGGCATTCTGTGGTCCAGGGGTTGGAGTTCTCATAACTGCTTTGTATCCCAGACTGGGTGTTCTGGCAGCCTCAGTCACTCTGGCCAGAGACCACTCACTAGGAAGTAATGTAGACATGTAAAGTGAAGGGCCATGACTTGAAGCAGGTTGAGGGGTTGTTGCAAACAGAATAAGGAAGTGACATGTTTGGGTTTTTAAATGATGATTTCATATATTAGTACCACATTTTCATCATTTCCATCACCCCCTCTTCCCCCCAACTTCTCTCATGACCCCCAAGTCTCTCCCAAATGGCCTCTCTGATGACCTCTTCTTCTATAGTTATCATCACACACACACACACACACACACACACACACACACACACACACGCATGTGTGCACTACTGTGTCTATTTATTGTTGTTTGCCTGTTCTGTGGGTGTACAGCTGATCACTTGAGATTAGATCTATCTGTGGGGGTGGGGAACTTGTCCCTAGAGGAAACTGAGCATTTGTAAGAATAATAAGAATGGCTTTAAGCAGGGTAGGATAAACAAATGTGCAGTCGAGCAGTCACTCTCAGGACAATATACTCAGTAGAATTAAGGGGCAAGCAGATGGAGGCAGCGAGAAGAACGGGAGGGAGGCTGGGTCCAAAATCTGATGAAGACTGAATGTAACCTGGGCCAGAGGGACCAGGATCATACCCTCCGCTCTAACATGCAGGTCCCTGTGGGTGCACTGTCTCCAAAATCCACTAGGTGGCGGAACCACACAAGGAACCGCCTCATACCCAGCCTATGTGTTAGCAGGTAGCGCTCCTGGTGTGGTAGGGGAACCCGAAACAGGAGCTGATTTTGACTGACTGCCAAATAAAATAATGCCAGCGACGGTGGCAGAACAATGAAAAGCCCACACAGCGCGGATTCAAGCACAAGAGGAATGAATGGCTCACCTTCCCTAGACGAAGAAACGCTCATAAGACAAAAAGGAGAGAGAACAAACAAACACTAGAGGGATTCTTCTCAATATGGTAACAATGGCTGAACATCCTAAGACAGGCCCTGGGTACTGGCGTTGACAGCAGCACGGTTCTGAAGGATGGGCTCTTCTTAGTGGACTCCCACATCAGGTCGAATCACACATAGACATTACTGAGCAAATGCTCTCTGCCTCCATCTGTGCATCACAATGGACATAAAAGACAGGTCTCGTAGGCAGCACTGGCCTGTGCCCTTCCCCCATCACAAGCTGCTGTACCCCCATCAGTAAGATGAGCAGAAAACAGGGCCAGCATCAATGAGCAAACAGGGGGGAAAAAAGTCAAGGAAAGGGCTGGGAAGATGGCTCAGCCGCTAAGAGCACTATCTGTTCTTTCACGACCTGAGTTTGGTTCCCAGCACCCAGACTGAATAGTTCAAACCTGTAACTCCAGGAGATCTGATACCCTCTTGTGTACTCTGATTGCACTGCACTCACGTGTACATACCAATACAGACACGCCTGCATACACAGAATTTATAATAAAATGAATTCTTTTTTTTTTTTAATCAAGGAAGAAACACAAATTCTAGCCACAGGCATATCTTGTTTCCCCAAAAATTCATTATCAAAATAAAAATATCACAATTTAATTTACACAACAATGTTATTCCTTATATTTAGTCTCTAAACTTTCCTGTATACAGCTTTTGTACAGTGAGTAAAATTTTGGTTTGAAAAAAAATTAAGCATTTTGAAACATACATTCCTGTGGGAGATTCGAAACTCAGAAATGGGATGAAAGTTGCATCACTAAGAGGATGGATAAGGGCTTCTCGCCCGGCAGGCACCAGCCAGTGGTACCTACAGAGGCCAGGCCAGCCAAACAGAAGGGCCGCCTAATGTCATCTCAGTCACTGGGATTTCTTCACTTAGTCCTCTGCCCTGTTAGAACATTTGAACCTTTAAAGAGATTTACATGGTAACTGAAAAGGAAGGAAACCCGCAAACCCAGAATTGGTTCTCCTGTTAAAATAATGCGCAAGCTATATAGGCCATTTCAATAAACTTGAGGCGCATCTCTCAGGGAACCCTGAGAGCACCGGTTGCTAAGAACAAACTTCCCCAGCAGCGATTCAAAGCCCAGGTTACTGAATTCTTGAGTGTCCACAAAACACCCCAATGGCTGGCATCTTACTGAGGTCAAATAGGTACAGCCAGGATGTCAGCTGGCTTTTTCTTCTTCCTGTCACTGGTTCCAAAGGTCCAGTGGTGTCCAATGTGGCTCTGCCTCTACTTTCTGAGACCCACCTGTTCACCTCTATATGTAATGCTTTTCTGGAGAAAAGCGTTAGAGGGATTCTCACAAGAGTATTAGTGTCGGGCTGGAGAGACAGCTTAGCGGTTAAGAGCACTGGTTGTTCTTCCAGGGGTCCTGAGTTCAAATTCCCCTCAACCACATGATGGCTCACAACCATCTACAATGAAATCTAGTGCCCTCTTCTGGCCTGCAGGTGTTACATACAGACAGAACACTGTATACTAAATTTTTTTTTTTTAATTTTTTTAAAAAGAGTATTAGTGTCTGGGGGTAATGTGACATGTCCTTCTTGCTTGTGTGTTTGAACCCTGGGATGGCTGTGCTGTTTTGGAAGGCTGTAGAACCCTTGGGAAGTGGGGTCTCACTGGAGAAAGTGTGTCACTGGTAGGGGTTAGACCCTGAGGTTTATAACCCAGCCTCACTTTCTCGTCTTTCTTCCTAGTCCTCCAAGATATGGACAAACGACCTCAGGCTTCTGCTGCCACTCCCTCGGCCATGCCTTCTCCACAGTGCTGCCTGTACCTTCAAACTGGGAGGTGAAAGAGACCTTTCCACCTGAAAGCTGCCTCTTGCCAGGGCACAGCAACAGACGTAAAGCGTGAGTGAGCAGGCGTGTTCGCTCCAGGGGCAACTCCTAGGAACAAGCACAGTCCAGCACCCTGCAGCCAGGCCGTCCTTCCTCGCAGATGTTGCCAGGGCATAAATCAAGTGTGGGTGTCTGAGAGACCCTCACCAAGGCCCCCTCTCCTCCGGAACAATGGAACAATGTCTGTCATCAGCACATTGGCCGCACCTCAGATTACAACTCAGGGAAGCAAATGTGGAGACGGAAACCGAGTTCTGCCTAGTTAAAAATACCAGCAGCTATTGAAAAACAGATTTGCCTAAAGTTTCTATACATATATAAATGAGTATCAGTCTTTCATTAGTGAGAGACCTTGTAAGATATCACAATTGTCTCAAAGGCGACTTGGCAAAGCACACACAACACAAAGCACAAATAGAAAAAAAAATGGTCTCTGTCACCAGGAAGTAATTAATTCTATTTCACTGGACAAAATACATTTATATCTCTCCTCTCTCCACAACTTACTGAGTTATAAAATAGTTCAAAGGCAGACCAAAGCACAGACAATGCTGAAGAATGTTCAAAAATATACTGATTTTTTTTTCCCTTTTGGTCCTTTTCTGATTCTTTTACAATTTTTTTTTCTGACCCAGTTTATTAAATGAGCCGAACTCGACAGGGGGCAGGCAGCGAGGTCACTCAGTCTTCTCAGGCAGATGTCTCCCTGCCCCCTAAAGGATACAGCAGGCCTCCAAGTCCTTCCTGTCCCTTCGGCATAGTGAGGGAATAGTCCATCCCAATCTCAAATACATGGGAACCAGTGGCATTGCCTTCCTGCTCAATGTCATGTCACGTGTCCCTGTGTGAAAGCTGTGGGAAGCTAGGATACAATGGGACTATTCCTTCTGTCTGTCTCTTCAGAGAGGGATAGATATCACACCCTCAGGGATAGATATCACACCCTCCCCCCTTCCTGGATCCCTGGCCTTGGTCCCCTGGGGAATCAAGGTCTCTCAACTGAGTCCTTCCCTCAGGAAGTGGAAACTACCAAGCCCTTCTCTGCCCTATACCCAAGCTCTCCCCACACTGCCCTCACCAAGAGGGTACCTTCTCAGCCCCTAGGTATCCTCATGGCTTTCCTGGGCCTCAGAGGTCTCTAGTGGATTTCCCACTTGTAGGCTCACTTCTGATCCTTTCAAAAGTTCCTCTTGAACTACGTCCATTTTGAGTCCTCTCCTCATCCTCAGTAGGATACACCAATGGCTCTCCACCTCATCCTCAACAGGACACACCAATGGCTCTCCACCTCATCCTCAACAGGACACACCAATGGCTCTCCACATCATCCTCAACAGGATACACCAATGGCTCTCTACCTCATCCTAAATAGGACACACCAATGGCTCTCCACCTCATCCTCAACAGGACACACCAATGGCTCTCCACATCATCCTCAACAGGATACACCAATGGCTCTCCACCTCATCCTAAATAGGACACACCAATGGCTCTCCACCTCATCCCCAACAGGACACACCAATGGCTTTCCACCTCATCCTAAATAGGACACACCAATGGCTCTCCACCTCATCCTAAATAGGACACACCAATGGCTCTCCACCTCATCAATAGGACACACCAATGGCTCTCCACCTCATCCTAAATAGGATACACCAATGGCTCTCTACCTCATCAATAGGACACACCAATGGCTCTCTACCTCATCCTAAATAGGACACACCAATGACTCTCCACCTCATCAATAGGACACACCAACGGCTCTCCACCTCATCCTAAATAGGACACACCAATGGCTCTCCACCTCATCCTAAATAGGACACACCAACGGCTCTCCACTTCATCCTCAACAGGACACAACAACGGCTCTCCACCTCATCCTCAGTAGGATACACCAATGGCTCTCTTCCTCAGAAGCAGTAATTCCCAGGGGACATTCAACCTATCTAGAAATATTCTGGATATCACTACAGGAATGGGGGTGACCCTGGCATCTTATGCCATCTTATGCCTGGCATCTTATGCCTGGAATGATGTTGAACATCCACTAATACACAGAACCACTGTGCCCCATGCCACCTCCCAAGTGTCTTGCAGGTGTGGATTCCAGCCTGCAAGTGTTTATTTGTATATAATACACCTGTTCTATTTCTAGATTTCACCTCATCCTGCATTGGAAGTTAAATCCCCAAAGTTGGCAACCCACTTCCTTCCTAGGGGTGTTCTGGAAACTTCCACAGCACCAAGTGTCTGAATAGGAAACATCAGGACTGGATGTCCTCACCCACAAATATCACCCAGTGTAACTTTCAGTTCAAGCTGAGCCTTCCCTGGCTCCCAACATTACCCTGGGCTCCCAGGAAATGTCTGATCTAAGCCACAGAGAGGGTCTGTTGCCCAGCCCTTCTGGTCACACAGAGTTATTCCAATGGCCTTAACCCTGATGAGGTCAAAGGAATATCTAAAACATACCTGGAAAGGCCCAGTGGATCTGCCTCCACTCCTGTACACTGCAGGACCCAGGCTTTGCAGAGGGTAGGGAGAAAGGCCCTCCCTCAAGCTTCGCCTCACCAATGTCATCATCTTTACACTTTAGCATTGTTGGTAGCACACGTTAAGTGTATGTGATGATTCATTTATGTGACATTTTATATATGTGCATACTCAACTTCTATCACATCCCCTTTACCCTCTCTCATGTGGCCCCTGTTGAGTCCTTTTCTCTTTCCCAGCTTTGATGTCACTGTTTTGTGATGTGGCCTATGCGTTTCAGAAAGATTGTGTACAGAAGCACAAGACCTCTGTGACATCTGTCTCTTTTATCTTCTCTCTCCTTGGTGATGGGGGAGCAACAATGGAATTGACATGTTAATTGGATATAGGTTTGGTCACTGGAACCAAAAACCCAGAAAAGAGATGTTTCGTTAACTCTATGTAAACGTGCAAGTAGGCAGCTCGCGGCTGGCCTAGTAGTTCCTACCACTAGAACAGTGCTCCTGTGGTTCTGACCTGTCACCTGCCAACCCCAGCCACTTCCTATTTGTGGTCCACAGTGGCTCCCAGAGACCCAGCCATCACTTCCTCATTCCAGCCATGAAGAAGTGGGGGAAAAGGAGTCCAACATGGAAGCTGAGTCCTCACTTCCACCCTCAGGCCATTTCATGTGACCAAGATGGCTGGAAAACATCTCTTACCTGGGAAGGCAAGCAGCCAGCGACAGTGTTCACTGTGAAGAGAACGGCTGCCTGGCTTGGCCCGACCACCACCCTGTGGGTTGTAACTGCCGTGACTGTGTCTGAGCCACTGCACAATATAAGCAAAGGTGACATTGGGTGACATGTGGAGCTTGATAACACGGCCCTCGTGCCATCAGCAGTAGGCGCGTGTCTGATGTCTTTGAAATCAGCTTGGGATAAAGCAGATACATTCCAGTTGGAACAAAGTCACTTTTGACATGAGCTTCATATGGTCCCCCTGGTTCCTACCTGAACCATGGAGACAGCTTGGGAAGTCCCTGAATCCATTACTTTTCTTGTCCCTACCACAAAATACCTAACAAAGAAAACACACAAGAGGAACAGTCACTCTGGCTCCGTGTCTGGCTTTGGTCAATCCCGGTGGGAAAGTCATGGTAACGAGAGCGTGAGGTCTTGTCACATTGCGTTGCATTCTCCAGTCGAGGCCCCAGACCGTGGGGCTGCGCTGCCTACATTCAGGGTGGAGCCTCCCATCTCAGTTAGTCTTCCCTGGAAACACCCTCACAGACGCAGGCAAAGTTTTGCCTCCCAGGTGGTTCTAAATCCTGCCACGGTTACAAGATTGACAAACACAGTACTCCCAAAAAAACACTTGCCTCCTGTGCACTTCCAGTTCTGTCTGCCCCCTTCCTTTGGTCTCATGGCCGCTTGAGGCTGACTCTCAGACAGTGGACTTGGGATTTCCTGGGATGCTGGGGAAGAGTTTCAGCAGAGTGCGCGTACTTGCACAGTGTCTGAGAAGGCAGGAGACACAGGAGCCGATTACATTCTCAGAATATTCTGTCATACATATCATGACAAGCCGTGCCTCTTCTCTCCCACGTAATGTGTTCTTGAAGCCGTCAACCCAGAACGTCCTGCTTCTACCCACAGCAGCTCTGGCCTGAGACTAGCTCCACCCCTAGCTCTTGGAAGGCATTAAAGAAACGCGCTGCTGTTTGTGCTTTGTCACCAAGTGACTTTGCACGGCCTCTGATGCCCTCTTTGGGCAAAGCTAAGACTCTCCCATGTCTGTCCTTTCCAAAGCACTTGCCTGGAGAATATCAACAAATATCTCTAAAGTCCACTTCAGGAAATCTTCATGGCAGGAAGTCTCTCTCGGCTACAGAAATCAGGGTGAGAGGTGTGGCCGCCATCTCCTCACCTCAGCATTAGTGAGGGGAACTTTTTGCAGAGGCAGATGATGGCCTTTGAAAACTAGAATTGTTCAGGACTTGAGGTAAAAATGCGAAAGCAGAGTTGGCAAGGTATTTCCATGTGAACTCCTAGCCTGCAGCCCAGGCCAGGTGGTGCCAAGTTTACAGTTCTCATCAGTCAACAGGAAAGAAGAAAACACACAGCTGAGGTCTTCACCAGCTTGCCCGTACTAAAAACGCTTCTGGAAACTTCTGCTCTCAAGCTCAGGGAAAGGACTCACAAGATTAAGGAGCTTGTTGCAAAGCATAGCAACCTGAGTTTGAGTGCTGAAACCAAACGGTAGGAGGAGATAACTGTTGCAGGATATTTCATCCCATTGTGAACCCTGAGACTGTGAACTGTAGAAACCTGTGTTTTGTTTGGTGTGGCTCAGCCCTAACAAACACCTTTAATCCAAGAACTTTCTGTTTGTTGTAGACAGGTGATTATGGTGTGGTTCAACCACCCCCTAGCACACACCTTTAGTCCAAGAGCTTTCTGGACATAAGATTTAATAAAGGTAACCCTAGCTCAAGAGGAGGAGCAAGAAACCAGCTGACCAAGATTAAAGAGTAGGAGGGACTTTGAGTTGAGGAGTATTTAAGACAGGGTGGAGAAGAAGGGGCTTTTGAGCTTTGAGATAGCAAGCTTTTGGTTTTTTTCCTCTGGGACGTGAACTGAGTAGGAAGGTCAGCTGGGTGCTTTCTCTGCCTCTCTGAGCTAACAGGTTTTCACCCCAGCACCTGGCTCCTGTGTCTTTATTAGTAATATCAAACAACTGGGATTTTCTTTCATTATAACAACAGATCACCGGTTCCTGCAAGGTATCCTTTGACCTCCACATATGAACCGCGGCACTAACCCCCACTGCTCCACACACATACAAAATAAATGAATGTAATAAAAGGATTTATACTCTCACCTTGTGGACTGGAATTTAGCTACAAAGACATAGCTAGCTTCCAAATAAGCTGAGAGCCCCTGCTGTGGGTAAGCCACATGTATCTTGCTGTTGTCTTGAAATAAGAATTTTGACACCGAGGATGGCAGATTAATAGCGTGCACCGCTGTCTGTTGGTTTGATCTTAGAGTAATAGTGACGATATATTTGATGAATTAATCTGCTTGTCATTTTATTCCCTTCATCCTGAGAGCATCATTTAAAATTTAAAGGCAACTCCTCACAGCCTGCTTTCTCTCCCATCCCACGAGGGATGGGACTTAAGAGGGATACAGAGCAGCCACTCAAGCAGTCTCAGCCTCTCCATGTTCCACACAGCCGGGAGGCCCCTCTGCTTCTGTGGGGTTTCTCCTGCTGCTCTTCAACCTGCCAGGAAAACAGGAGATTAGAGGGTCTTACAAAGCCAGCAAACGCATAAGGAGAGGCTCATCACAGGCTGATGCTTCAGTGGAAAGCAAGAGGCTTGCATCTCAGAGCTCCTTCAAAGGGATGGTGCCCACTGTCCTTGGGTTTTAATGACAGCAAATCCCACGCTTCAGGAGTGTTTGATCCAGGAGGAGGTGAGGCAGCAATCACCACCAGCGCATCTAGAGGTGCCCGGCAGGTGTCGCCAGGCATTTCTACACCAGACCAACCCACACAGTACCAGACCCCATGACTGTATGACAAACAGTCAGGATCCAAAATTAATACTTCATCTACTGCAAGGTTTCTCGGCCTGAACAATACTGGTGTTTGTGGCTGACCAATTCCCACTGAAGAGTCTGCCCGGTGCCTGTAGTGGACTCAGCAGTGCCCCTGGACATGTTAGGTGCCTTCAGTCACATGAAACCCTACACCCACATGACCCTGCAGCAAAAAGAAAAAAAAGATTCTGGGTCAGAACTGCAGGTTCTGATTTTCTTTGTGGTTTTTTTTGTTTCTTTTGTTTTGCTGATTATTGTTTGTTGGTTGGTATTTTTATTGTTTGGTTTGTTTGGGTTTTTTGTTTTGTTTTGTTTTGAGATAGTCGCACTGTGTAGCCCTGGCTATTCTGGAACTTACTATGTAGACCAGGCTAGCCTCGAACTCACAGAGCTCCACCTGCCTCTGCCTCCCAAGTGCTTTCATTGAAACCGTGAACCACTATATTCAGCTCTTCTTTGAATTTCTAGTTAGATTGTCATGTTTGAATGCTTCAGCATTCGGACAGATGTGGCCCCACTGATGGCACTGCCTTGAGAGATTATGGAACTTTTGGGGGCACAGCTGGCCCAGATGAAATAGCAATATCCAAGCTGATAAGGGATTCTGGCTTCAAAAACAAGATGGGAGCATGAAGAGACGTCTCTGTAGTTCAGAGTGCACATCACTCTTGCAGAGGACTCCAGTTCCTGACGATGGCGGCCCTCTTCACTCACACATGTATACATGCACCAAATGTGTCCGCTGCACTTCCAAGGTCCAAAGACCACTCCTCCTACAGTTCCATCTACCATCCCATCATCCAAACACTCCATCTACAGTTCAGATGGGTTCAGAGGGACACAGGACCCAGAACAAATGCCACGGCAGTGCTGGTGCACAGTGTCCTGTGAAGAACAGAGCAACAAGAGTCTCACTGTCATGCCTGTTCCCAGTCCTGTTGGTGGCATCAACCCACCACCCTGTCAAGACTTCCAAAGCACCGCACCCCCCACCCCTACCCCGTAGGACTCACTCCCGGGAAAATTGTAATTCTGCAAAATGTGTAGGCAACTTCTAAGCAAAATGGAGACTATTCATCACCGACCAAGAGCTCACTCTTTTTTTTTTTCTTTAAAAGGAATGATTTCCATAAAAGCCTTGACTTTAGAAAAAAAATAAAATAAGAAAGAAATGAAAAATCCATCCCTGCACAGAAACAGTTGTGTTACCATGGCTCAGCTCCTCTGCACAGACCTATTTTCTCTGCTCTGGAGAGAGAGGTTCCAGAGGGAAGAGAGTTGTCTCACCTGTCCTTGGAGCTCTTAATTCTCTCCCAGCCCACTGTGCTTTACATGACGTCAGCATCTATTTATGTCAACAAATGTTCCTTTGAATTATGAATTCAGTCAAATTAGAAAAACCTTCACGGTCATATTTGTGGGACTCTGAAGGACGGGCACAGGGTGTTAATCTTCATATGGCCCCATGTTCTCTTTCTATTCACAGAATCTTTGCCACAGAGCAAAATAAACATGGTCAGATACACACCCCGAAACCAAGTCAAAGCACCCAAGTTAATTCATTTGACTTTGCATCAAAGTATAGGTTTTTTTATGGCATTTCTCATGCATTGTCATATTTACCTTGTCTGTTTTCTCCAATGTGCATAGTGGCTTATGGCTCATCAAACATTTATATCCCATAATGAAGAGGTCTCGTACTATACTATAGTCAAGTAATATGCTTACTGGACACGTGCAAAGTCCACTTAGAGCACTCTGTAATATTCTTTGGGGAAAGTGGGAAATGTCTATGCAGTGAGGGGGGCTATTCCGCACATCTCCCTGTAAGTGTCCCTTCCCAGGGCTCCTTAATGTTTTCCTTAATGTGTCACTGTCCTCCCCCATCATCACCTATTCACCTAGGCTGTGAGTTCCATGAAGACAGGATCAGGCTGTGTTCACTTTATGTCCCCAGTGCCTGGCAGCTGATCCTTGGAAGCCACTTCTCAGCTGTCTAGTCAGTGGTGTGCAAGAAAGACCTTGCCTTTAATCTTCTTCCTAATAGGGAAAGCGGTGCCATGCCTTTACAGACTATGTGTTGGGTAGGTGACAGCCTAGGGGTTAAAACAAAAGCTCTCAGTGGCTTCGACTATATAGAAGAGCATTTCTCACTCACACTACACTCTTGCCCTAGAGCAGTTGAGGCTGTTGCATGGCTCCTACTGGGAAGTCTATTTTCATTCACCACATACAGAGAGGAAAAGGATAAACAAACACAAAACCATGGCTCCATCCAAGTCCAGCTCAATGAGCCAGTGAGTTTATCAGGATTCCTTACAGGAACATGGATGGCACAAGCAGCCACCTCACCAAAAGTCCCAGCTTAGCATAAGAGACAATTCACAAATGCTATATAACTGCACTTCCCTGCACAGCTGTATAGCTGAGGTCCCCTCGCACAGCTGTATAACTGCAGCCCCCGCACAGCTGTATAACTGCAGTCCCCAGCACAGCTGTATAGCTGCAGTCCCCTGCACAGCTGCATGCAAAGTCCACCAGAATCTGCTCTCTCTTATCCACAGTTGACTGATTAAATAACTTCAGAGTGGGTGACTCCCAAGTCATGAGTTTGTGGTGAGGTTCTTGGGCCTCCCACTTTCCCCCAGAAAGGAATGTTTCCACCCGTAGGAAATGGCTGGACAAACAATGAAGCCAATAAAGTCCTTTGGCCAACTATAGCACTGGCTTCCATTGATGGGCAATCTTTCTCTCAGGCAATAGGAAGTTGACTATGGCAAGAGAGAAAGTGACTGTTCCTCTAAACTGCACAATGGAACCTTAGTAGTCTTACATCTATCCCAAACCCTGAGTCAGAACTTAGCCACGTGGCTACCTAATGCAAAGGAGGCTGGAAAATTAGTGGCTAGACAACCATGAACCCCACTCAAATATTATCGGGATTTTTAACTGTAATAACAAATATTTGTAGACAGTGGTTGACATACTTGTGTCAGGATTTAAGCAAAGTATATATTATCGAATTTTTAAAAAATAACTTATTTTTTTGTCTCAGTTATCAAACCTCTTCTTGCAGAATGATTGACCCTAACTTGGACACCCACCCAACTATGACCATCTTAACACACCCTCCTGACATTATTTTGGGAGCCATAGCTCACCCTGTCCCATAAAAATGCCCCATGTCTGAGTCTCAAATGCCAAATGTTAATGCTTGGTGAAGCATTAGAACACTGGGCTCAAATCCTGCTCTGCAGGAGGTTTAAGGCTGTTATTTTCTGCCTGAATGATCTTCAGCAAATCTTATATTCCACCCACGTGTCAACACTCTCACGTGCAGGATGGCAGTGGAAGCAGCTCCTATTCTGTAATGTCACGTATCTCCCTCTGTTTCTTAGCTATGAATAGCTCACATGGGATCCGACACACAGTGAACCCTGAATTTAGCTTACTGTTCCTTTCGTCCATTCGTGCCATGGCTTGGGCTCCTCAGCGCCTTCCATCTGCTTCTAATTTAGTAAACAGGATTGCAGAACCGAGGGCTGACCACCAGGGCACACTCCTCTGTGGAGACTGCTGCTGTCCTCCAGGTGAGGGGATCCCTGTGGTTCAGATTTTAACCTGCTAGTAGGCGTCAGGTCCATCTATGGCCCAATTTCCCCCTGACAATGGCCTAATTTTGGATCTAACAGGTGTTTGTAACACAAAAAAAGAAGGATCTGGAAACTGAGCCAAAGTATAACAAGTTCTCTGGTTTCCTCTGAGCACAGGATGCCTCGATGAGTACCAAGCCCTATTAATCCAGTCTCTTCAGAATTTCTAGCATAGAAACGGCACACATTAGAAAGAAGAGCGCTCTCTTGAGCAACTGTTAATGAGAGCTTTATGAAAATGCCATTAGCAGCATCAACCCGGCAAACACCCAGCGCCCGCTGATCAAGGGTTCAGGGCTGGCGGCTCATCCATTTTGTCTGCAGAGGAAAACAGGGTAGAGAGGTTCAGCTGCTCTCTCAACACCAAGCCACCCTCCTTTCTCTCTCAGTGCCCCCCCTCCTTCTACCTCCATCCTAATTACAAGGATAAGCAAGATCTGAGGGGGTGGCGAGGGGGCGGGGGGGAGGGCGCTGGGGGAGAGAATGGATCTTGATTTCTCCGGCATAGGAAGAGCTCTGTTCTCTGTGCGCTTTTTGCACATTGCAGGATGTGGGGAGGGCCTCCACTTTCACAATCAACAATTCCTTTCTACTACCAGCATATTAATGTATTAATCAGTTACAAATGCCA